>NC_040912.2:36408534-36711565 GCF_004126475.2 Phyllostomus discolor
CTTCTCCATCAACTCATATGAATGCATGCCCCCTTTCTACGTGCAGAGCCTTACATCTCACCACACGTCAAAATTCGCATCACACAATATCACATATATGACTTTCAAGACTCACATAAAACTGAGCCAATAGCACTTTTTGCTCTTAAAAATACTCTTTCTAGAAAAATAGGACCAAGTGCTTTTTTTTTCCTTGTGATGTGGCTGGATTAGTTCAACTCTAAGATTACTTTTTACCACCAAATTTGAAGGTTAAATTTGAAGATAACTTTAAAAATATTGGAAGAATAACACTGTTGAATCAAATGTGAATATTTGTGCTTTTTTTTCTGCATTAGATTTACAGACATAATATACAGTCATAATATTCTGCACATACCAAAGTATAGATTTTGACTTACTAAAATATACAGAAAAACATTTCTATTATTTAATTAATGAAATCTAGATTTCTATAGCAATACATTATGGATATGAATAGCTCGTAGTTATCAATGATACTTTCAATAGTGACTGAGCAAGTAGTTTCCTTTTAATACAATAGACAATCGTGTATGTGCATCAGGAACTACTAGAAATGCTGTACAAACAGGTGAGAGCACTTTTATAAGTTCAGTTATCAATTCTCTATACTTTGAATTTAGGCACTATTTATTTCATAATAGGTATATAAACTCAATGTTTATTTGGCCTTAAATCTGAAGCTTATGTTCATTAACCATTGTACAAAATAAAGAGTTATAATATATTTCTGCAAGGAAGCATATATTATTGAACAATATTATCATTCATTCAACATTATCACAGTTGCTTGACTTTTGTTTTACTTAAATTATGCTCACACTCACAGACATCACTCACATATATTCACATATATTTACAACATACACACATGTACAACTCCTACATATGCACACATGCTCACATTTATGTAGACGTTTTCTCATATACTCATGCACACACTCACAAACACTCACTCATACACAATTTGGATTTTTTTCCCTCTTGCTGCTGTGATGCTGCACAAAACTTACATATTTAAGACTTATGGAAAAGTGTCCCAATAATGAACATTTATTGAATGGAAATAACTACTGCCCTATTCTTGAATCTTTTCTTCTTATTTTTCCTCCTCTGCCCCTTCTCTTCCTCTTCCTTCCCCTTCTTACTTTTATTAGTCTTTATTTTATGCCAAATTTCCTCCTGATCATAAGCTTTTGTTTCTTTAGTTTCTTCTGGAATATCTTTTTCTGCTGTGCAACTTCCTCTTCTGGTTTAGAAACAATCTGCTCTTTTTCATTGAGGATCATTTCAATGTGGCAAGGAGACCTCATCTATGGGTTAAGCTGCCCATAAGCTCTGAAAGTTCTGTGCTGCATCTTGGGAGCTCTGTTTACCTGATGTGTTCAATGACAAGAGAATCTACATCTAAATCCTTAAGTTCAGCATTACTCTCTGAATTTTTAAGCATGTGCGCAATAATTCAGCACTCTTTTTAAAGTATATTTTATTGATTATGCTATTAAACTTGTCCCATTTTTCTCCCTTTCCTCTCTCTCTGCCCTGTACCCCCTTCCCTTGAGCATTTCCCCCACTTAGTTCATGTCCATGGCTCATACACATAAGTTCTTTGGCTTCTCCATTTCCTGTACTATTTTTAAGACCCCTCTGTCTATTTTTGTACCTACTAATTATCCTTATTCCCTGTACCTTTTATTATATCCTCCCCCTCCACTCTCCCTGCTGATAACCTTCCATGTGATCTCCATTTCTATGATCCCATTCCTGTTCTAGTTATTTGCTTAGTTTGTGTTTTTTCTGTTTTAGGTTCAGTTGTTGAGAGTTGTGAGTTTGTTTTCATTTTACTGTTCATAGTTTTTATCTTTTTCTTAGATAAGTCCCTTTAACATTTCATATAGTGAGGGTTTGGTGATGATGAACTCCTTTGGCTTACCTTTTCTTGGAAGTACTTTATCTGCCCTTCATTCTAAATGATAGCTTTGCTAGATAGAGTGACCTTGGACACAGGTTGTTGCCTTTCATGACTTGAAATACTTCTTTGCAGCCCCTCTTTGCCTGCAAGGTTTCTTTTGAGAAATTGGCTGGTAGTCTTATGGGAACTCCTTGTAGGAGTTCCCATAAGACAAGGAGTTACCTTGTAGGTAACTGTCTCCTTTTCTCTTGCTGCTTGAAGATTCTCTACTTATCTTTAATCTTGGCTAATGTAATTATGATATATCTTTGTGTGCTCTTCTTTGGGTCTAACTTTTTTAAGACTCTGAGCTTCCTGGATTTGTAAGTCTATTTCCTTCACCAGACTGGGGAAGTTTTCTTTCATTATTTTTTTAATAAGTTTTCAGTTTATTGCTCTTCCTCTTCTTCTGGCATCCCTATAATGTGGATGTTGGAATGTTTAAAATTGTCCTAGAAGTTCCTAAGCCTTTACTCATTTTTTTTTATTTCTTTTTTCTTCATTCTGTTCTGGTTGAATGTTTATTTCTTCCTTTTGTTCCAAATTGTTTATTTGAGTCCCAGTTTCCTTCCCTTCTCTATTGGATCCTTGTATACATTATTTTGCTTTGTATAGCTTTCACTTCTTTCTTTATTTTGCATCCATACTCAATCATTTCTGTGAGCATCCTGATCACCAATGTTTTGAACTCTACATTTGATAGGTTGCTTATTTCCTTGTTGCTTAGTTCTTTTTCTGGAGTTTTGGTTTGTTCTTTCATTTGGGTCATATTTCTTTGTCTCAGCACAACTGCTAAGGGGTGGAGCCATAGGTATTGGCCACTTTGATGCATTGTGGAGGTGTATGTGGAGAAGGGGTGACAGAGGGAATAATGCTACTTGCTGGGCTTTTGCTCCACTTTCAAAAGAGGGTAGTTTGTACTGCCACCACAATAATCCCCACAGATTTTTACAGACAGAGTTTCTGAGGCTTTACTTTTCATGCACTTGAACCCTGGATTGTGCAATCTGTCTGGCTCCCTAGTTGTTCTCTTGGCCTATCCACATGTGAGTATGGGACTGCCAAGTCCTCCAGCTCCCTCACTCACCCAGTCTACCAGCTGTAGCCTCACCACATCCTCTACACACCTGCTGCCTGTCTCTTTCCCTTCTACAAATCAGGGTGAATGTTCCTTCCTTAACTCTTTGGTTGTTGTAGTTCTGTGAAGTTTGATTTTCTGGTGGTTCTGGCTATTTTATTAAAATGGTTGTTTCCTTCTTTTGGTTGTGTGAAGAGATGAGGTGTATCTACCTACACCTCCATATTTGCCAGAACTCTAACATATTCAGCATCCTTTTTGGGCCACTGACCCTGTGTGCAGCCCCAGTGTCTGGCCTGGGCACACCTACCGACTCCACCATTGTAACAACAGAATGGCACACGTTGCTTCTGTAGGTGACATCTTTCAGAAACATGGTGGCTTTTCAGATAGGCATACCCTTGATGGTCTGGACAGTTTCACAAGTGTTATTAACATGAACAGGAAGATTTGAACCTCTTGATTTGCATGAATTTGTGGAGTTTTCTGGGTCAAGTGTATACCAAGCTATTTTTAGAATTCACCTCTGGCTGCTTTCAGGAAGAGTCTTGAATCTTCTCCAGGCAAAATGGACTTGACAACTTCAAAAAAGTGAATGACCCCTTAAGCTGTCTATAAATGTTCGATAAAGACCAAGTACTTCACAAATAGTCCTTGTTTCAATTTCAGAGTCTAGCTTTACTTCTCCCAGCATTACACAATCCAAGTGACCACAAAGTAAAAGGTGCTTTGAACCCCAAATATATGTCCATAAAGCATTTTCTTAACACTGCAGAAAACCTCTCTCATCAAATAAGCTTAGTGTACATGGGGATGCCTAAGAAGCCATTGGATACAGGTTGTTGCCTTTCATGACTTGAAATACTTCTTTGCAGCCCCTCTTTGCCTGCAAGGTTTCTTTACATTTCTCTTTAAGAAAGTTCTGTTTTTCTTCTTTCCTCCTAATGAACTGAAGTTCATTATCTTTCTTTCCAGGTAAGGTATAAAAGAAGTAAGAAATACATTCTACAACAATCAATTTTACTTTATAACAAAGCCTTTCAGTTGTTTTTCCATAATTTTATGCTCAGAATATTATTTTCTATAGATTTTATTTTTTTAAAAGATTTTATTTATTTATTTTTGGAGAGGGAAGGGAGGGAGATAGAGAGAAAGAGAGAGAGAGAAACATCAATGTGCGGTTGCCGGGGGTCATGGCCTGTAACCCAGGAATGTACCCTGGCTGGGAATCGAACCTGCGACACTTTGGTTCACAAGCCTGTGCTCAATCCATTGAGCTATGCCAGCCAGGGCTTTATTTTCTATAGATTTTATTATTATCCAATAAAGAAGATTGAAACAACAGAGGTTTATTATGGCCAACATCACACAGCTGTTAAGTGACATTTTTTGCCATAAGAAATAAATTTCTTCTTTCTAAATTTAGAGGAATTTTTATAACCTCAGAGAGAAAAGAATATGCACCAAGCACATTCTTTTTTAACATTTGTGCATGTATATTTTCTTCAATAAAATTTATTAGGTAATATTGTCACAGGAAAGATGACTCAAATGGCTTCAGGGTTTGCAAAGGGGAGTTTTATTCATGCATGCGGACCCAGAGGACAGATCCCAAATTCTGGACACCCAGCTTAGGCTGGGGCTTCCTTATATTCTTCTTACAAAGGTGAAAGGAGGAGGAGGAGGAAAGCAGCTGCTGAAAGTGGGCATATGGAAGCAGAAAGCGAAGGTTAGCGTAGGACTTTGAGATAACTGCTTATCTGGGAATGTCTGTTGTCTGGGGACGGCTGCTGGTCAGCTCCTATCTAAGAATGGCTACTGCTCTGCTATGTCCTATCACAATATTGGTTAACAAAATTATGTAGGTTTCACATGCACAATTTTGTGATGCATCATCTATATATTGCACTGTGCCCACCACCCAAAATTATATCTTTTTCCCTCACCTTGACCTCCTTTACCCTTTACTCCCTCTCACCCCACTTCCCTCTGGTAACCACAGTACTATTGTCTTTGTCTATGAGGTTTTTTTCTTTTTTGTTGTTTGTTCATTTGTTGCTTTAAGTTTTATATCCCAAATATGAGAGAAATCATGTTTTTTAACTTTTTCTCAATTATTTTCATTTAGCATGATATTCTTAAAATCTATCCATGTTGTTGCAAAAAAAATCATATACTTCACATAATTTCAAAGCTGTTTAAATGTGGAAACCTAAACCCATTCCTCAATGGTTTCAGTATATTCTGTCCTAACTAGCCTTTCTCCCTGGGAAGAGTCATTAATCTTGGGAAGACAATGCAGAGTTAGTTGCAATGTGGGAGGTCAATTTCAATTTAATGGCTGCCTTTTGGACTCTGCGCTCTTTTTTTTTTTTTTTTTTTTTTTTAATTTGAGGGTTGTATGGAAAACAAATGCGTTTCTTTCACATCTGACTTCTCTGCAGACACAGTGCGTGGCCCCTGTTAACCACCAAACACTCAGGCCTCTTACTGCATCCTTTAGCTGTTCCAAATGACAGCTTCCTATTAATTTTAGGTCTCTCTATGCCTCTCAAAGTGACTTTTTTCTACATTACATAACTTAATCTATATTTCCAATCAGAATATCCCATGCATACCCTCTCAATTTGTTAAAAATTTATATAGCCATTTTTATTTAATGTTAAAACACAAAGGCAGGAACTTTATAGAAACGCATTAAAAACACTCCATGATCTTTAAAATATATATTTGTAATAAAAATCAGTCTAAGTTTATGCTTGCCCTGTATCAATGGAATAATTCCTGTTGGTGCTTCAACAGGTTTCTCACCATTAGTGATCTTAGGTACAGCTGTTTCATGATCATTCTAAGCCATTTATTCCATTGCTTCAGGGAATTGCTTCAAGTCTTATTTGGATCTGCATGTTTTATCTTATCAAACTGTACCATCACCTTAGACCAGGGTTGTCAACTCATTTTCACCAGGGGCCACATCAGCCTTGAGGTTGCCTTGAAAGGGCCAAATGAAATTTTAGGACTGTAAAAATGTAACTACTCTTTCACAGTTAAGTGAGAGTCCAGTTCTGCAGCAGGGTAGAAACAAGGTGCTGGGCTGGATAAAACAAGGTGGAGGGCCAGATTCAGCCCATGGTCCTTGTGTTTGCCGTCTGTGCCTTAGACATTTTCTTTTGAAATCAGTTCCTACTCTATGCCTCCTCTTGTGGAGGCAGACTGATCCTTGCTTCCTAAATTCGTTTTAGCACATCAAAGCAAAAAACTCAGGTTTTTGCTGTCTCAGGACTACCAGGGTTAATATTAACATATCCCTTCCCTAGACCCAGTTCCCTGTCCACACTATGGTCTCATACCTAGCTCACACAGCATCACTAGGAAATCATCTCCTTGCGAACTATCCCAAATTTTAGTTTCTCCTTATTCGTGAAATTTAGTTTTCAGAATAGCTTTAGACTAATACTATTCAGTGGTCCAAATCTGTCCCTATGATCAATTAACTTATTAACAGTAAAATCTACAAGTAGGAAATGCACCTGGACTTTCAGCCCTGGGTTCCATGGCTTCAGATTCTAATTCCCTAAACAGGTTTTCAGTTTCCCTTTAAGTTCCTCTGATAGCAGCAGATCCAGCAGTAATCAAAGCAAGAAGAAGAAAAATGAAGCTTCCAACAAACACCAGCAAGGGCCTCAATTTTTCTGCAGGAAAATTCATGTGTTAACATCATTTTTATTTCTTTTTAGACAGAAGGGAAAGGAGAGAGAAAAAGAAGGAGAGACATATCACTGTGTGGTTCCCTCTCACACAGCTGGGACTGGGGACTTGGACATGGCACATGTCATGTGCCATGACTGGGAATCAAACCAGCAACCCTTTGGTTTGTAGGCTAGCACTCAGTCCACTAAGCCACCCAGCCAGGGTATGTGTTAACATTTCTATACAGATGTGCTGCTTCTTAGTAGATGGGAGTCACTCAGGACACACTAACGTCTTGCTTTATGGGTATTAGTTGTGAAGGAGGAGAAGTCATTTTGGAAATAAAGGGAGCAAAATGAGCAATGATATAGATTCTAAAAAGAAGCAAGGAAACCTTGAGCTCTTTGTCCAACATCATAAATAGAAGAAATATATGAAACTCAGTTCATAGAAGGAATTGATTGACTGCTGTACACCCTAATCTCTGTTAGCCGAATATAGTTGAGGTGACTGTATATTCTCTTATGATTGAGGCGTTGGACTAGAACCTGTTGCCCACTTAGGAGACACATTGAAATTTCTGAAACACTTGGTAAGCTGTCCTTTGCCAAATTACTTTTAAGGAGGGGTTACAGTGCAATGATTTGAAGCATACAATTTTTAGCCAAACAAATTTGAATTCAAATATGGGATTCATCCAAGAGACTTTGTTTAACATTACTTAACATCCCTAAAGTTAGCTTCCTAATCTGAAAAATGCAATAGTGATTTTTACCTCATCATTGAGAATTAAGTCAGGTAATATAAATGAAGTAGTTAGTAGTATGTCTGGAAGACAAAACATAATCAACAATTGGTGACCATTTTAATTATTATTGTTATACATCTTATTAGGGAAGGTAATTTGCAGAAGGTTGCTTTCTAGACAATCTTTGCCCAATTTGAATACATAAAAATGACTTACTCAACACCAGACCATCTGCAAACTTTGTTGGCGGGAGTCTTCAATACTTCTAGTGGGATGGATCACAGTATTGTGGACTACAAAACACTGAGATTACTTCCCAGATATCATAGCTCATGAACCCATCAATCCAAAACTGCTTTTAGCAATATCACCTCCCTGCCAAATCTCAAAACACTATTTTGAGTTGGTTTGATAGGGGACTCAAGAGTTGGAAAATTTTAGTTTAAGGCAAATAGTTAATAAGCTTAGTAGGGAATGTATATGTTAAAGCTATTGTTTCAAACTGCAGGTAAGGCCCACCACTCCCAGGAGAGACAGCCAACCTCCTGGGGGGCTGCTAAAGATTACCATATGGGGAACAAGTGGAGGCATCCCAGCCATTGTGTTCCAGGGAGAGACAGGTGACCACCAGCCCCTGGGAAGAGCTAACTGACCAGGACAAGAATGCTGTAGTTTTATTTTATCTAACTTTCCCTGAATTTCAAAATCCCTCCCTGCATCTTCTTTATTCCCTGTTATAAAAAGTCTGGCCTGGAAAGAAAATGTAAGATGGTCTGTTAGGGTATGAACCCACCATCTTCTCAGATTGCAGGCCATCTGAATAAAGCGCCCATAAAGATTCAATCCCTGTCTCTGCTTTGGGTTTGGTAGTGACAGATGGCACAAAGAAGAGTGTCTTTTATGGCTTCATATTCCTTTCAGCCAATGGGTATCCAGGATCGCCAGATCTGATATGCCAGTCCTCATAATCAACCAAACAGAATAAATACTGAATACTAATAGTATTAGTATTCGTATTCCCCATTTTTCTGTCCTAAGATACCATGCATTTCTTTGTCAAGAGTGATTGATGTCTAGAATTTGCTACTCTATTTCAGTAGCAGAGATATGATGTATAAGTCTGAGACTCTATTTATTTATTTCTAGGATCTTTACTACAGAAATCACTGCCTTGCAATGCCTATTGTACAGTGTCTAAAATATTGTTTTATATGTGTTATTTAGTTTATTGTTTGTTTATGGTGGATTAATTTAACAAAAAAGAAATAGTTCAAAATTTGTTCACCAGCACTTTAATGAAATCCTAATGAATATTAAAATATATCATGTTTGTTGATTAGAAGAATTAACACTGTTAAAATGACTATATACTAGGTTGATCTATGGATTAATACTATCCTGGTAAAAATGGGGGAAAGATTTGGACACTACCCAAAAGAAAATATACAAGTTTTGAATAAGCTCATGAAAAGATTATCATAGTCTTTAGGAAAATGGATACTAACTGAGTTAGAATTCCACACCAGTCAAAATGACTGGAATGAAAAGGGCTGACAACACCAACTGTGGACGAGGTAGTTGAGCAACAAGGACTTTCACATATTGCTGCTGGGAGTAAAATAATGTGTGTGTAGAAAACTTTTAACACTAGAACCTAAAAATCCTCTTTTAAGCATTTTTAAAAAGTATGAAAACATATGACCACAATGTACACAAAATGTTCCTACTAGTCACAAGATCAAAACCAAATATCTCTAAGCAAGTAAATAGATTAATAAATTATGGTATATTGTTACATGTGTAAATGACTCAGTAATATAAAGAATGAACATAATCATTCTCAATAACATGAATGAATTTTAAAACAGTAAGCTCAGTTATAGAGCTGAGAGAGAATAGAGTGTATACCTTTAAATTTTTACTTATATTTTGAAATGGGAAAAACTAAGCTCTGGTTATAAAGATAAAATCATGTTTGCTTTGGAGTTTAGTGGCTAGAAAGGGGCATGAGAAAATTAGGTGTGAAAAGATTCCATATTTTATTTGGGGTGGTAGTTTCATACGTGTGGTTGTGTTAAAACATACAACTATACATTTAAAAATCTGTTTAGTTACTCTAAGTACATTATGCCTTTTTAAAAGTTGAATTTGTGATGGCTATAATACAGTATAACTTTTTCTACTATGATTAGTTGAATACCATCATTTTCAAGGAGCCAGGGACACTTCTGAGATTTTCTGAACCAAGGAATATTGCCAGAAGTCTGGGAAATGATAGCAATGAAGTGCAACAATGGCCTTTGTCAAAACTCCAAAGTTGACCTTCCTTTTACTCTGTCTTCCTATTTAGTCCCACCACATATTTTTATTTTCATTATCCAGTGTTTTCTATTTTATCATCTCTGAGGTATACCAAAGTTATTCAGAGGAAAGTATCTAACCAGTTATTTTATCTTATTGTCAGATTAATCTATGTGTTCTTTCAGGAATATGCAGCTTTCACCTCTTCCTCATCTTGCAAAGAAAACAGATTCCTATAAAGGATATTTGTAACATTTAAAAACTCATTTGATCAAAAAATGCTTTGAGAAATAGAAATGGAAATCTAAACCTTTCAGATGGATGATTATAACAGAATACCAGGGCATCTTTTCTTCTTTAGCAGATGTCACAAAAAACACCAAGGACTTTTGAGGTTATCTACTGGTCAGGCTAATCAGTCGTAAATTGTGGAAAACAACATCAGAACTTTCCCCTTACCTTCAGTGAATTTCAGTTTAATTGCATATTACAGTCTCATAAACAAACTCATGCGTTTGGAGTAAAAAATAAATTCTTGTCTTTGTATTAGTTCTTTACCAATCCATGTATTATTAGCAGAATTTTGGTATGACATATTCTATATATGTTTTAAAAACTTGGTGATAATCTTTGCAAACAATTGAAATATTGTCTCCTCAGCTCTTTTCAACATCTCTGTTTTCTTCAATATCAGATCTCTGTCTTTTGATTTGGACTTTTACCTCTAAATAGTTCTGAATTGAATTAAAGAACCCTTTACTTAACAATAATTATTAATTTTATAACACAATGTGAATACTGAAAAATATCATAGAAAATTTTTATTCAATCCATTTGTTAAGAATTAGTGGCTTAGTTTTGTTAAAGTCTTCACACTCAACATATTTGAGTACCTTATTTATGGTGGGGGTTGTTTAGTTCATAACTTAGCTTGGGTACTTTTGGTAATTTGCCAATTCTGATCACTCTGTTAATCTACTATCTCCATGAAAATAATAGGCATGTGTATTGCCTTGCTTCATTCACTAAAACTTAGGCTCAAGAAAACAATAACTTAGGTATTACATATAAGATTTAGCTAATTTCCATTAAGAGTTATATCTTGCCATTCCAGAAAAAGGATATTAACCAGGCAGACTTGTGTTCAGGAGAAAAGAGAGAGTGTCTGTGTAATGCATTCTTTAATTATGATAACTATTAATAAGCAACTGCAACAGTAAATAGAAAACCTCTTATTGAAAATGTTGCCTATTGGTTGTTTATGAAATATAATTTTAGTAATTAAAATGTATGGGAGTATATTCTAAATATGCTATGCTAAAGGTGATTATTTAAATAATTTGGTGACTTATAACTGAAAGTCCCTGCCCTTTCTTAGTAGTCTTATGAGTCTAGACATAAATAAACTAAGAACAAAGTCAAAATGGATGAAAGACTTAAATGTTAGAGGTAAAACCAGAAGAATTATAGGAAAAAAAACATAGGCAGCAAAATCACAGACATAGCTAATAGCTATATAATATTAGATAAAATAAATATTTTATTTATTAAAATATTTTATTGGATATATCTCCCCAGGAAAGGAAAACAAAAGAAAAAATAAACAAGTGGGACTAAAAGGTTTTTGTACAGCAAAGGAAATAATCAACAAAATTAAAAGACAACCCACAGAATGGGAGAATATATTCACTGATATATCTAATAAGGCGTTAATATCCAAAATTTATAAAGTATTTATAAAACTCAACACCAAAAAAAACCAAGCAACCCAATTTAAAAATGGGCAAAAGACCTGAATAAATACTTCTCCAAGGAGGACATACAGATAGTGAATAGACATACAAAAATATGCTCGATGTCACTAGTCATCAGAGAAATGCAAATTAAAACCACAATGAGATACCATCTCACACCTGTCAGAATGGCCATCATCAATAGATCAACAAACAGCAAGTGCTGGCAAATATATGGAGAAAGGGGAACTCTTTTGCACTGTCGGTAGGAACACAGTTACACAACCACTGAGGCACAACCACTGTGGAAAGCAGTATGGAGATACCTCCAAAAATTGAAAATGGATCTGCCTTTTGACCCAGTGATCCCACTTATAGAAATATATCTGAAGAAGCCCAAAACACTAATTTGAAAAAACATAAGCACCCCTATGTTCATTGCAGCATTATTTACAATTGCCAACTATATGGAAGCATCCTAAGTGTCCATCAGTAGATGAGTGGATAAAACAACTATGAGACATTTACATAATGGAATACTACTTGGCGATAAAGAAAAAGAAAATGTTACCTTTTGCAACAGCATAGATGGACCTGGAGAACATTATGCTAAGTGAAGTAAGCCAGTCAGAGACAGACAAATAGCATATGATTTTACTCATATGTTGAATCTAATGAACAAACTGAACTAAAAAGCAAAACAGAGACAGACTCATAGATAAAGAACAAGATGACAGCTATGCGGTGGAGGGATAGAGCAAAAAGGAAAAAGGACACGTGAACAACATTGTGGTGATTGGAAGGGGAAGGGAGTATAAGGGGACTAAATGGTAATAGGAAAAATACAATGAAAAATAAAATAAAAATAATCTCCACAGAATCCAAATTGTCCCAACATTTATACACAAATAATTCAATTCCAGAAAACAATGTATATAAAATTATAAATAGTCTAGAGGTCTCTTGTGTTTTATTTTCATTTTATTCACATGAATTTCAATCTATAAGCTGAAACATTTAAATGTAAGACAAATAGAAATATTTAAAAACTAAAAAAAATAGTCTCTTTTCAAGATATAACCTTGTGAATATCTAAATCTTTAGTGCAAATGGAACAGATATTTAAAAGATTCATAATAAAAAGAGCTAAATAAATTTAACACATTTGATTCTTTGAGTTAAAGTAACTTGACCAGAGAGAATTATTTGTAACTGAAAGTATCAATCTTTAAACTCGAGAAGAGCAAAGAACCTAAGAGCTTATATATTCAAAACCATTAACTTCACTGTTTTAAAAAAGATATCATTACTATGACTATAGTGATTTATCATTTTGAAGATGATTTGAAGTAATGATTAACTCCAAGTTGATTTCATACCACTGCTCAGTAAGCTGTTTGCCCAATAAGACCTTAAGGCATGCTACTCAACTTTAATATTGTTGAAACTAAAAATAAGGTAAATTTGGTAAAATGAATAATGTTTCATTTAAATTAATTAAATATAAAGGATTTTACCATGTTTTTCAGACTATAAAATGCACTCCCCCCAAAAAATTTTTGGAGGAATAATGATTGTTAATGCTGCTGTTGAGTTCTGTTTACATTTATATTGGTGAAATATTATATTATTATGTTATTAAATATTTTACCACATTTTTTGCTTTGAAAAATTTTTTTCCTGTTTTCCTCCCCTAAAACCCAGGTGTGTCTTATGGTCTGAAAAATACGGTAGTTTTCTCTGGAAATGTGTATATTGTAACATTTTTCAACATAAAATTATATCCAACATCTGGGTTTTTCATCACACTTTTATTCAGTTGTGTTAAAGGAAGACAAAGTGAAGATTTATATGCTGTTACAGTGTTATAAAGCCACATGTTGCACAATTTTGATTTAGTAACAGGGCTACCAATAGGAAAAGGGGTGATACATAGTGGGGGTGTGTGTATGTGTGTGTGTGTGTGTGTGTGTGTATGTGAAGTTATTAGCTACTATACAAAGTAGAATTCACCTGATTGTTAACATATAGAACTAATTAGGGAACATCTGTTTTAAGAGTCTAAAGCCCTCTGGTTGTAAAGAGCCAAGAAAACTTGTAAAAATCCACTTTTGTCTTGGGGCCACCATTCTTTACAACTGTTTAATTTCACTAATCTTTTGTCAGTTTGTTGTTCGGTTTTTCTTCATAGCAGCTTTATTCACAATGTTCCCAAGTTGGATGCAGCCCAGGTGTCTTTGAACAACTGAGTGTTTAAACAAACTGTGGTACGTTCATATTGTGGAGCACTACCCAGCAGTAAAGAGCAACAAACTACTGATACACATGACAGTGTGGACGAATCTGCAGAGCATCATACTGAGTAAAAAAGCCAATCTCCAAAAATTATGCATAATTTGATTTCCTTTATCAAATATTCTTGAAATGACAAAATTACAAAAGTGGAGAACAGATTAGTGGTTTACAGGGCTGAAAAAGTGTGTGGAGGCAGAAAGAACTTTGTGTGGCTGTGAAAATGTAACAGAGGGATCCTTGTGGTGGTGGAAATGTTTTGCATCTTGACTCTATCTGTGGTAATATCCTATACCATAGTTTTTCAAGATGTTATTGTTGAAGAAAACTGGGTAAAAGGTACATTGGTTCTTTCCATAATGTTCATTACAACTGCATATGAATCTATGAAAGTTTTAAAAGAAAAGTTTAACTTAAAAAATCAAGGGGAGCAATCCAAGATGGCAGTGGGAGAAGGGGAAGTCATATGAGCCTTTCTCCCAGGACTGAACTGGAAATAAAACTAAAATATAGAACAATCAACCTGAACAACTAACTGAAGAGTAGCCTAACAGAAGTCTTATAACCCAGGATTTACAGAAATCCACATTGAGCCCTGTAAGAAGGGTGGGGCCCTGCAAAGCATTGGTCCTTTAGTCACGTGTGGCAGCTGAGGATCCTGAGAGATACTTAAGCTGTAATAGTTGCCCCTGAGGAACAAGGAGTCTCAACTCCCTGCCTGGTGCCACAGCTTAGGGCATCAGAGCCCAGAATAGGTATCCATATAATATCTGGCTGTGATAAACAATGAGGATTCTGAATGCCAGGAAGAGATGAGAGTTAGGGACCCAGAGATCCTCTTAAAGAGTGAATGCATAAAATCTCGTTCACAACCACTCACCCTGGGCTCTGGTGGAATGAGAGCAGAGTGGATGAGAGTTGTGTGAAGAGGCAATGGGTTCTGTGGCCAGTGAGAGAGCTGTAGGGACAACCACCAGGGTCCCTGTGCTGAGTTCCACTCCCCACTGCAGACACCATCTTTCTTGGGTTGAGCACTGTTATCCATATGACATCAGCCTGGGAGAATGCAATAGCCCCATAAATTTTAAAAGATTTATGTATTTGTTTGTATGTATGTTTGTTTGTTTGTTTGTTTTTAGACAGAGGGAAAGGGAGGGAGAAAGAGAAGAAAAGAAACATCAATGTGTGGTTACCACTCATATGCCGCCTAATGGGGACCTGGACCACAATCCAGGCATGTGCCCTGACTGGGAATCAAACCAGCAACCCACACCAGCCAGGGCTACAACAGGCTCATCTTCTGAACTCCCTGTTGCCCACCCTGTGGAGATCATGCCCTGCAGAAGAGTTAGCTGTCTGGGCCAGGGTTACAGAGGAAAGAGTAGACTCAGAGGACTGAATGGACTGAGTGACTTGTGTGGCTCTGGTATGTAGGCCATTCCTCCCACCATCCAGCAAGCTCACCCCTTCACAGGAGATCCACTAGCTCTGCTATCCAGTTCCCCAGTAGCTCTGTCCTGTTGAGCTTGAGCTCTCCAGGAGGTCTAGGCAAAATCCAGGACAGACTGAGTTGTGTGGCTCTAGGACAAAACATTTTTCCCTCAAATACTTGACAAGTGTCCTCCCTTTACATGGTCAGATCTGGTCTGTTTGGTCCTCATAAAAGCGGCCAGTCTCACCCTGATGACCCTGAGAGACTGTAGTGGAGCAACCAGAGGGTGGCAGCTAGCCTTATTGTACCCAGGGGCTTTTGGTGAGTGTCATCAGACCCAGCACCATCAGCAAGATTAGATCTTTGTCAGTCTGGTGAACACCATTCACCCCTACCTGGTGACTTGTTAAGAGCCTACCACAGGCAACTTGTGTGCTACCAGAGGCTCTTTCAGTGACTATGCTTAACCAGCAGCCAGCAGGCAGAGGTAGGAAGAGGAAGTGGTGCCTTGGGCCTTTTGCTGACCTGCCCCAGGCCCAGTTCTGGTGGAAGCTGGCCTTGATGCACAGCTGGGTCCTTCCTATGTACATCCAGGTTGAACATAGACAACCACACACTCTGGATGACATTGCAGCTCCAAGAAGTTTGCGCAAGACACAGAGAGTGTCTGACATTTTGATCAGTGCATGAGTCCCTCCCAAAAGATCCTAGAAACAATACAACCAGTAGTAAGCTTCAGAAATATCAGAGCACAATCCAACAGGTTCCACAAGCAGCACATCTGAAAGAGATCTTGGCAAACCAAACCCTGCTGAGACAAATTACACTTCATGTGGTCAAAACCCACACAGCAACTCATACACTGTGGTCAGGGTCAATCCTCACAGTGAGCCTGCCTGAGGGTCAAACCCATGCATAGACAAGCCAACAGCAATCAAGACCCAGTCACTACAGGACAGCTTATATAACCCACTAAAAGAATATTCCTGGGGAACCTGGCTGAGATGAGCAAAGAGACAACGCCACTCAGTCCCACAAGAATCCTACTACATAAGGCCACCCTATCACACCGGGAGATGTAGTAGAACTACCTAATACACAAGCCAAACACAGTGAGGTAGCCAAAATGGGAAGACAAAGAGACATGTGCAAAATGAAAGAACAGAATAAGTTTCCAGAAAAAAAACTAAATGAAATGGATACAAGCAATTTACCAGATACAGATTTCAAAAAAAAAAAAAAAAGTTACTTGGATGCTCAAGGAATTTAGGGGAAGAATGGATTAACTCATTGGGAACTTAGAGTAGTAAGCATAAAAATGGACATAAAAACCATAACAAAGACTAAGTCAGAAATGAAGAATACAATATCTAAAATGAAGTCTACACTGGAAGGAATAAAGATTAGGTTAGATGAAGTAAAGGACTGAATCAATGATTTGTAAGATAAGGTAGTGGGAAATAACCAATTAGAGCAGCAAACAGAAAACGAATTTTATAAAATTAGGTAGTTTTAGGGACCCTTGGGACAATATGAAGGGTAATAACATATGCATCATAAGCACCAGGAGAAGAGAGAGAGCAAGGGATTAAGGATTTACTAGAAGAAACAATGACTAAAAACTTCCCTAAACTAGTGAAGGAAAAGAACAGTACAAGTCCAGGAAGCACAGAGAGTCCAAACAAGATGAAACCAAAGAGGCCCACACCAAGACACATCACAATTAAAAGGGCAAAGGTGAAAGACAAAGAGAGAATCTTGAAAGCAGCCAAGAGAAAGACAATTACTTACAAGGGAACTCTAATAAGATTGTTAATGATTTTTTCAACAGAAACATTTCAGGACAGAATGAATTGGCACAAAATACGAAAAGTGATAAAAAGCGAGACCACTTTACTCAGCAATGGTATCACTTAAAATTGAAGGAGAAATAAAGAGTTTCCCAGATGAGAAATGGTTAGAGTTCATTACCACAAAATCAGTATTACAAAAAATGTTAAAGCGTCTTTCTTTTAAGAAGGAAGAAAAAAGAGGAACATGGTTATAAAGAATAAAATAGCAATAAATACATACCTATCAATAATCACTTTAATGTAAATGATTTAAACACTTTTATTAAAAGGCATAGGGTATCTGACTGGGTAAGAAAACAAGACCCATATATATGCTGTCTACTAAATACTCACCTCAGAATGAGAGACACACACAGATTAAAAGAAAAAATGGGGAAATATATTTCATATAAATGGAAATAAAAGAAAAACTCGGATAACAATACATATATCAGAAAAAATTGATATAAAAATAAAAATATAATAAGAGATAAGGACATTACATAATGATAAAGAGATCAATCTAGCAAGAGTATATAACATTTGTAAACATTTATTCACTCAACACAGGTGCACCTACACACAAGGTTGAACAAAATAGGCTTGCAGTTATTCATTGGAAAATAATACAATAATAAATAATAATACAAGAATAAACCCCGTGTTTCATGAACTCATAACTATAAACCAATTTTTTCTCTACTCTGTATATAAAGCCAATCATGATGGACAAAAGGAAGTAATACAATCATAGAAGGCAACTTTAACAATCCATAAATCTATAGATTCAATGTAATTCATGTTACATTGTAATACATGTAATTCAATGTAATACATGTTACAATTCATGTTAATACCAATGACATATTTCACAGAACTAAAACAAATAATCCAAAATTTATATGGAACCACAAAAGACCTGGAATAGCCATGGCAATCTTGAAAAAGAACAAAGTTGGAGGAAACATGGCATCTGATATGAAACCATTCTACAATGCTATGGTAATCAAAACAGTATGGTATTGGCATAAAAACAGACATATAGGTCAATGGAAGAGAATGAAGAATCTAGAAGTAGAATCATGCCTATATGGCCCGATAGTATTTGACAAAGATGGCAAGAACATAAAATGGGGTAAAGACAGTCTATTTAATAAATAGTGGTGGAACAATAGGACAGGTACATAGAAAAAAAAGAAACTAGATCACTTTCTTACATCATATTAAAGAATACACTCAGAATGGTTGAAGACTTAAATATAAGACTCAAAATCATAAAACTTCAAGTGGAACATATAGGCAGTTAATTCTTGAACATTTCTCTCAGTAATATTTTTTTAGAAACAAAAAATGATGAAAAAACGAGACTACATCAAGCTAAAACGTTTTACACAGCAAAAGAAATCATCAACAAAATGAAAACACAACCTTTGAATGGGAGAACATCTTCATAAAATGATACATCTTATAAGGATTTCATAGCCAAAATTTATAAAGAATTCATACAGCTTAACACCTAAAAAACAAACAATCAAATAAAAAATGGACAAAGGACCTGAATAGACATCTCTCCAAAGAAGACATATATATGGTCAATAGACAAATGAGAAGATGCGCAGCATCACTAATCATCAGAGACATGCAAATTAAAACCACAATGAGGTATCACTTCACAACTATCAGAATGTCTATAATCACTAAAATAACAAAAAACAACTGTTGGTGAGAATGTGGAGAAAAGGGAACCCTCATGTACTGTTGGTGGGAATGCAGATTGGTGCAGTCACTATAGAAAACACTACAGGGGTTCCTCAAAAAATTAAAAATAGAACTGTCTCATGATCCAATGATTCCACCTCTGGGTATGTATCCAAAAAAAAATAAAAATAAAAAATAAAACCGAAACCCAAAACACTAATTTGAAAGAATATATGCACCCCTATGTTCACTGCAATATTTATAATAGTAAAGATATGGAAGAAATCCAAATGCCCATCAATAATCAAATGAATAAAAAAGCTGTATACACTGAAATATTACATGACCATTAAAAAAGAATGAAATCTTTCCATTTGCAACAGCATGGATTGACCCAGAGGGTATTATGTTAATGAAACCAGTCAGTCAGAGAAAGATGAATATCATATGATTTTACTTATATGTGGAATCCAAAGAATAATATAAACAAACAAATAAAACAGAAACAGACCCATAGATAAGGAGAACAGACTGATGGTTGCCAGAAGGGATGAGGTTGGAGAGACAAGGGAAAAAGTTGAAAGGCACTAAGAGGAACAAATTTCTAGTTATAAAATAAGTCACAGGGATGTAATATACAGACTAATATAGTTAGTAATATTGTAATAACAACATATGGTGCTAGTTGAGTACTGGGAATATCAGGGGGAACACTTTGTACAGTATATGACTACCTAATCACTATTCTGCACACCTGAACCTAGGGCAATATTGAATATAAACTGTAATTGAAAAAAATTAAAATAAAATCTCTAGGACACATAAAAGTGAAAAAAATCAAATCAATTAAAATACTTTAGTTCATACCATAAAAGGGCTTGGAAGCTATTGCTTGACAAGTACACAGATTGACCTGTGAGCATGAGAAATTGTCATTTTGCCTGTTTTATATCAAGACTTTGTTTATGAAAGAGGTGGTATATTACTTTAATTTTGACACAAGCTTCTCATATTTAGAAGAATTTTCTCTTGAAGCTTTTCAGAGAATATATGTGGAACTTGTAACATTATATTTATAGTTTTTTTTTCTGTTTTTATCTCAAGATGTAAAGTATTAGGTAGCTATTTCACATATTGTGTCTCTGATACAATTTTCATTTTGTTACATATGAGTATAAAAATACTAACAATAGCATAGTTCTTTAAATTCCAATGGATTTTACATACTCATTATTTCATTTATTCTCTTAATAAACCCAGAAGATAGGTAATGCAGTCCTTATATCAGCATTTGTGATACAAATTTATTGACCTTTTCCAATTCACACATCTCCACATTAGGAGGAAATCTCTTATGACCTTACGGTAGATGAGGAAGAGGTCCACGGGCAGTTTGTGGATCAGGTGGCTTGGTTGTCAGGGGCAAACAAAGGTGTATTGCTAATTTATTATAAATTCAGGTGGGGGTGACTCTCAAAAGCAATGCTGAGATGAACTCCTCCCGCTGTGTCCAGTGTTAGGTGTTACAACTAATCATTTACTGTTGCTAAACAGAGGTAGTTACGTAAGTATATTCACAAAATAACAGTGTAGTAAAGGGCTTGGATAAGTGGATAGGGACCTTGAATGATAATGACAGAAAGAGTGGAAGTATATAGATGATCACATGCAGGTGGGAAAATGTGTAATGCCTTACATGTTAATGTACCAAAGAGCATCCAACATGGAAGAGGCACTAAAGAGATATATAGACACAGTAATTTATCCAATTGATGTCAGCCTTCCCTTTTCTTCAGCTCTCCGAGTACAACAGGCTCATGAGTAGCACAGCCATGGTCACCAGAGGCAGAGTCTAAGTGTGTGGTAAACTGCTTAGCCCTCATTTCCCCAAGGTGAATTTACAGCTGTTACTGACAAAAATCAACACTTACAGAAACAGAAAGCTAGGCTGAGCCCCTGTTCAAATATCACTCTCTGAACTAGTCATTTAGTGGCTAACCGATTATATCAGATAACTTATACCCTTGAAATGCAGTCACTCTTATTGACCTGGATACATATAACATTTATTCCAGGTATCGGTGAGTCTTTCCTACTAATAGGGCCATGGACAGAACCACTACCTAAGGTCTCATAAAATAGTTGATTCAGCAAGACATAACACTCCATAACATTAACCCTGGTGAAAGAATCTATTTCATGGCAGAAGAGAAATTGGGGTTGGCACATAGACCTGGGTCTACTCATCATGTGATATCCATATCTGCCAGAAATTGCTGGCCTGATGGACTAATACAAGATTTCTCAACCTCTGCACTATTTTATTTTGGACCAAATAATTCTTTGTTGTGTGAAGTCTCTGCAGTGCCTTATATATATTCATTGGCATGGCTTTATCATTGCACTCTATCCAGCAGATGCCATTGGTGCTCCTGTTTAGCTGTGAAACCAAAAGTGGCTCCGGACATTGCAAATGCCCCCTGGGTTGGAGGTGGTGCAGAATCATCCCCGGTGAAATTGATAACTCTGTGAGGATGGGATGCCATCTTTCTGGATGTTCTCTATTCCAGAAAGAGACTATCTATAGAAAATAGAGAATGTCTGTCTGTCTTATCTATCTATCCATCATCTACTATGTATACATCCATCCATTCATATACCTTAAATCATTGTGTACTATATGGCCTGTGTCCTTAACAGATAGACTGTATTTGTCTAGGAACTAGGGGATATAATTAGCAGTGGCCTCACTTACTATCATCCCCATTTACCCACTGGGATAATTTGCAATTGCACACTCTGGGTTTTCTCTGGTTCCCAGAGTAAAAATGCCTCCATTATGAGGTATAGTAAAAGGTCCATTAAACTTTAGGCTAGAGCTGTCCCTGGTTACATTGGGGTTTTTGTGTGTGTGGCCAAGAGACCAGCAGGAAAGGAACAAACTCACCCTAGTGAGTCTGTTCATTAGGAGGAGGCAGGACCGTTTCAAAAAAACTGAAACAAACACACCCATTTGGTTTGTTTGGATATCTCCTGATAACATTTAGTTCAACTTTGATGGTAAAAGGATGAATGTAGTAGCGCATGGTGACCAGAGCCTCAGAGATAAGTGTTTTGTTTACTCCACAAGGTGAATCATCTGGACTAGCAGAGGTGCTAACCAAGAGTAGGAGGAGTCTAGTGTGAGTTAAAGAGGAAGGAGATGATGAATGTGCACTGTGGCTTTGAAAGCAGCTATAGAATAGAGGTAGGTCCAATATTCATCTCACTAATCTATCTCCTATGTATTTTGGGGGGAACAGAGTTTGAGAATCTTGAATCATGTGTTCCCAGATCCTATGAACTTAAGTTCATAAGCACAGGGGTGGACTGTGGTGGGTCAGGTGGCACACCACTCAGATCTCCCCTTCAGGACCTCCGGGCTGCCAATGGCTCACAGCCCAGACCCATATCGGGAACTGCACATAGCCAAAGGGTGCTTCTTTGTCCTAGGTTTCCTCTCACCCAAGGGCAGATTACATCCAATAAGGGGTCAGTGTGAGTGTACAGGGACCCGTGGCCTTGCCTCAATTTGGTCAAATCTTAAGAGCTCTCCTACTCCAGAGCTTGTCATAAGATAGATTTTGTCCTCTCTTCAAATGCACTGGAGTTCAAGTTCTGCCCAAGTTCTGCTTCCCTTACTTCCTTGCAGTTTTTCCCAAGAGCACTCTTCAGTAAACTTCCTGCTTAGAATTTCCTCTCCAAAGACTTTCCATGGGAAACATGAACATATTGACAGATATCAGAGTACACCTCTCAGGCTGCATTGAACGGTGTGTTTGTGTAGATTTAAAAGCAATGAAATTTATTAAAAACTTTTTGGAATTGGTCTCCAGTGTTCAAAGTAATTTAATGTATTAAAGTTGTAGTTAAAAATATCTCTATAAAAATAGGAAAAAATCATAACTGTGTAATGTAACATAAAATATTACATAAATCATAAAAGTTTAAAGATAGAGAAGTGATTATAATTTTTTCTCTGAAAACTAACTAAAATTAGGGTGGAAATTATGTATTATTAATTTTCACTAAAATTGTATTCCTTGTATCACGCCTACTAGGTGTTGATTCAGTTTCTCCTTTATGCTGAGCCATCAAATAGATATTACATTTAAATGTATCCAAGAAAAAGTGAAGAAAATGGTTAAGAATTCTATTTGTGTCAATAACAGAACAACCTCTCCTTTGGACATTTACCTGTAATTTTTATTATATATATATGTATAATATTTCTGGCATATTTAATATATTTTTGGTCGCTAAAGATAAATCACAATATTTTTAGAAAAAATCAGCATATTTGTATAACAAGGCAAAAGTCTTCTAGGAAAACTTTAAATTGAAATTTGAAGTACAATTTTTTCTTTCAAATCTTTGTGGTTTAAAATATTTTATCCTTAGAAATTGAACTTTAAAACCTGTGGGTAATTTCAAACTCGTTTTTCTTACATTGATCTTAAACATGGGTGATTGAGTTTTTTGATATTAGCTCAGTAAAATAAATTCTAGTTATAGGTAATGTGACTCAGAGTTATTTGAATAAATTTAATTTCCCAGCAGAATATTGACCTAAGTAATTTTGGACATCACTGTACTTAAATAAAGAAAACACTGTATTTCCACAGATAAATAACATGTGGGATACACTTATATGCTGCAATGAAATTTCCCAAGTTAATCCCAATAATGGTTTCTTAGGTCTAAGTGATTACCTCAATATCTTTCCTAATATTTGAGAAGAAATTAAAATACACTTATAATAAAAAAAAAAGAAAGAAAAGAAAAGTTAAATAGGATTGAACACAAACACATTCAAAGGAGTAACAGAGCATAGCAGAACTCAGCCTATTATCTGAAGTTGGCAAGGATATTTCATTTCATACATCATTTAGAGACTAATTTGCCACAATGATTCTATAAATTTAGTAGCTCTTAAGATGTTAATGGGATGAGGGGAAAAAACCAACAAAATTTGTTTTCAGCAAATGTCTATGCTAACATGAGCAATCCTGGTGAGTGAACCCTTTAGTACTTCCAGAAATATATCCACATTTGACTAAGCTAATATGACTGACTTTTTGTAAACTCAAAAATGACATAAAACAAGCAAAAAAAAGACTTATTTATTTCAAAACAGTGAATTAATTTAGTTTAAAGCCTCCATAACCTATTTAATGATACATAAATTAGATACTAGAATGCAATAAAGCATTCCTTGCCAATTTTTTAATTCATAATTACATTAGCTTTAGGATCATTTTAGAGATAAGGTTAATGAGAAAAAATGGGTCCAACTGACTTAGAAAAAGACAAGTCAATGTCAAATTCTGGTTACAAACCAGAATTTGCCAATTGCTTAAGAGAGATAAGAAAGAAGTAAACTATGAAGTTTATTAATTTCTTCTCATAATATTGGACAAACTGCTTAGATGACAATTTTTTCAAATATATCAACCTCTATATTATTAAAGAAGATGTCAATCAAGAACTTTTTAGATCGACCTGGGTATCCAGGACTTTGGGGAGATATACAAGAAAAATTAAAGTCTTTGTCTTAAAATGTTTATAATTTAAAATAGGCCACTTATAATTTTTTAACTATTAGAACTCACAGAGAAAGAATGTATGTGTGTGTGTGTGATAGATAAATACATAGAAAGATGGATAGGTATGTACACAGCTGGACAGAGGGATGCAAGGGTGGAGCCATCCATCAGTATGGGTGGTACTGACAGTGCAGTTTTTTCAGGCAACTTTCCAAGTCTTTGACTCATATAATTTTGACCAAATCTTGTGTTATTGCTAGTTAATTCTGTTATTTAATAAATAAAGAAGTTGGTATTTTGAGGTTAATATATTGGATGAAATTCCAACAGCAAAGAATTGATGGTTAAGAAAATCTCCCTGCCTGGTTTCTAAGCAAGGACTCAACCATAGTAATTGCTACTTTTCTTCCCTATAAATAGGACATTACATCTAGCACCAAAATGCTGGAATAATTTAAAAGAAGCCTTACATCATTTCTTAGAGATCACTATTGTGCACCCAGATTCTGAGTAGGTCAGGTCAGGGGCATGGTGCAGGGCTCTGCATTGCTTCACAAGCAGACCAGGCAATTTTGTTACAGGTGGTCCATCATCCACACTATGAAAGCACTTAATGAACTCACCTTGTGGCTATAATTTCAGGCAAAGTTAAAGTATTTGCCATTAAGGGAAAATAAGTAAACATCACAAGCAATTATTTCTATTTCTGTTTGTAGCTCAAGAAGCCCCAAGCTAAAATAGAAAAGAGCAGTTTAATTTATCTGATCCATGAAATGAGAAGCTATCTTTCCATGAATTTTCTCACTGACATAATTCATAATGTAGCTATTCAGTCTGCTCTAACCTTTCTGTGATGTGAGCAGCTGATTTTTTAAAAATTTTAAATAATTGTATATTTACATGCCATTGTAAGAAGTAATACCCACTAATCCCATATACCATTCAAGAAGTTCATTTTGTATGACTGTAATTAGTACAAGGTCACAATCATAAATTCATGTCAGCATAATCCAATGATCTCATTCAGATTCCATGTATTTTATAGGCATCCTTTCATCTGTGTGTGTTTGTACTTAGTTACATGAAATGCTATCGTATACCTAGATTCTGTATTGTGACCACCATCATAGCCACAGAGTAGTTTGACCAAAAGGATCCTACAGGAACTTGTTCAAGGCCACAGCCTCCCTCTTTTCTGCCCCCTTCCACAATCCCTAGCAACCATTAGTTTGTTCTTCATCACTTTAATTTAATTGTGTTGTTTTCATAATGCTATACAACTGGGTAGCATTTATAATGTTATATAAAATCATAACAGTATAAATCACAGAAAATGTAACCTACTGAGACTGGCTTTTTTCCCACTCCATATTCATTTCTTTTTTTTTTTTTTGACTTTTTTTTTTATTTCAATCATTGTTCAAGTACAGTTTTCTCCCCCCTACTCCCGTTCCAGCCCCTCCACCCAACCCTCCCCCCTTCCCCCCATTACCCCCCACCCCTGGTTTTTGTCCATGTGTCCTCCAAATTTGTTCCTGTAATCCCTACCCATTCCCCCCTGAAATTCCCTCTTCTCTCCCCTCTGGCCACTGTCAGACTATCCCCTATTTCAGTGTCTTTGGTTATATTTTGCTAGTTTTTTGTTTTGTTTTGTTTTGTTGTTTAGATTCCTGTTAAAGGTGATATCATGTGGTATTTGTCTTTCACTGCCTGGCTTGTTTCACTTAGCATAATGCTTTCCAGCTCCATCCATGCTGTTGCAAAGGGTATGAGCTCCTTCTTTCTTTCTGCTGCATAGAATTCCATTGTGTAAATGTACCATAGTTTTTTGATCCATTCATTTACTGATGGGCATCTAGGTTGCTTCCAGCACCTAGCTATTGTAAATTGTGCTGCTATGAACATCGGGGTGCAAAGGTTCTTTTGTATTGGTGTTTTAGTGTTCTTAGGATAGAGTCCCAGCAATGGAATTGCCGGGTCAAAAGGCAGATCCATTTTTAGTTTTCTGAGGAAGTTCCAAACTGCTTTCCATAATGGTTGTACCAGTCTTCAGTCCCACCAACAGTGCACTAGGGACCCCCTTTCTCCACATCCTCTCCAACACTTGTTGTTTGTTGCTTTGTTTATGATGGCCATTCTGACTGGTGTGAAGTGGTATCTCATTGTGGTTTTAATCTGCATCTCTCTGATGGCTAGCGATATTGAGCATCGCTTCATGTGTCTTTGGATTTTCTGTATGTCCTCCTTGGAGAAGTGTCTGTTCAAGTCCTTTGCCCATTTTTTAATTGGGTTACTTGTCTTCTTAGAGTGGAGTCGTGTAAGTTCTTTATATATTTTGGAGATTAAACCCTTGTCTGAGGTATCATTAGCAAATATGTTTTCCCATACAGTTGGTTCTCTTTTTATTTTGATACTGTTTTCCTTAGCTGTGCAAAAGCTTTTAATTTTGATGAGGTCCCATTTGTGTATTCTTTCCTTTATGTCCCTTGCTCTAGGAGACAAGTCAGTAAAAAAGTTTCTGCGTGAAATATCTGAGATTTTCCTACCTACGTTCTCTTCTAGGACTTTAATGGTGTCACGCTTTATATTTAAGTCTTTTATCCACCTTGAATCTATTTTTGTATAAGGTGTAAGTTGGTGCTCGAATTTCATTTTTTTGCACGTAGCTGTCCAGTTCTCCCAACACCATTTGTTGAAGAGGCTATTTTTATTCCATTTTATGTTGCTGCTTCCTTTGTCAAATATTAATTGACCGTAGAGGCTTGGGTTTATTTCTGGGCTCTCTGTTCTGTTCCATTGGTCTATGTGCCTGTTTTTATGCCAGTACCAGGCTGTTTTGATTACAGTGGCCTTGTAGTATAGTTTAGTGTCAGGTATTGTGATTCCTCCTACTTTACTCTTCTTTCTCAAAATTGCAGCAGCTATTCGGGGTCGTTTATGGTTCCATATAAATTGTTGAAGTGTTTGTTCTATGTCTGTGAAATATGCCTTTGGTACTTTAATAGGTATTGCATTGAATGTGTAAATTGCTTTTGGTAGTATGGACATTTTAATGATATTAATTCTTCCAATCCATGAACACGGTATATGTTTCCATTTGTTTGTGTCTTCCTTGATTTCTCTCCTCAGTGTTATGTAGTTTTCTGAATACAGGTCTTTTACCTCTTTGGTTAGGTTTATTCCTAGGTATTTTATTTTCCTTTTTGCTATTTCAAATGGGATTTTTTTCTTGATTTCTGCTTCTGCTGTTTCATTGTTGGTGTACAGAAATGCCTTTGATTTCTGGATATTGACTTTGTATCCCGCTGTTTTACCAAATTCATTTATTAGGTCAAGCAGTTTTTTGGTGGAGTCTATAGGATTTTCTATGTACACTATCATGTCATCTGCAAACAGTGACAGTTTTGTTTCCTCCTTTCTGATTTGGATTCCTTTTATTTCTTTTTCTTGTCTGATTGCTGTGGCTAGAACTTCCAGTACTATATTGAATAGAAGTGGTGAAAGTGGACATCCTTGTATGTTCCTGTTCTTAGTGGAAAAGTTTTTAATTTTTGCCCATTGAGTATAATGTTGGCTGTAGGTTTCTCATATATGGCCTTTATTATGTTGAGGAATGCTCCATCTATTCCCACTTTACTGAGTGTTTTTATCATAAATGGGTGCTGTACCTTATCAAATGCTTTTTCTGCATCTATTGATATGATCATGTGGTTTTTGTCTTTGCTTTTGTTTATGTGATGTATTACATTTACTGATTTGCGTATATTGTACCATCCTTGCATACCTGGAATGAATCCCACTTGGTCATGGTGTATGATCTTCTTAATGTACTGTTGGATGCGGTTTGCCAGTATCTTGTTGAGGATTTTAGTGTCAATGTTCATCAGCGATATTGGCCTGTAGTTTTCTTTCTTTGTTGTGTCTTTATCTGGTTTTGGGATTAAGATGATGTTGGCCTCATAAAAAGAGTTTGGTAGTCTTCCATCTTTTTGGATTTTTTGAAATAGTCTGTGAAGGATAGGTGTTAGTTCTTCCTTAAATGCTTTGTAGAATTCTCCTGTGAAACCATCTGGTCCAGGGCTTTTGTGTGTTGGGAGTTTTTGGATTACTGCTTCAATTTCTTTTGCTGTTATTGATTTGTTCAGGCTTTCTACTTCCATTTTATTGAGTTTTGGAAGGTTATATTTTTCTAGAAATTTGTCCATTTCATCTAGGTTTTCAAATTTCTTGGCATACAGCTCTTTGTAGTAATTTGTTACAATCCTTTGTATTTCTGTGGTATCTGTTGTAATCTCTCCTCTTTCATTTTTGATTGTGTTTATTTGGGTTTTCTCTCTTTTTTTCTTGATGAGTCTGCTTAAAGGCTTGTCGATTTTGTTTATCTTTTCAAAGAACCAACTCTTGGATTCATTGATCTTTAGAATTGTGCTTTTAGTCTCTATGTCATTTAATTCTGCTCTGTTCTTGGTTATTTCCTTCCTTCTGCTTGCTCTGGGCTGTCTTTGTTGTTGTTCCTCGAGTTCTTGTAGACGTAGGGTTAGGTTGTTTGTTTGAAATGTTTCTAACTTTGTTAGGTGGGCCTGTATCGCTATCATCTTCCCTCTCAGGACTGCCTTGGCTGTGTCCCATAAGTTTTGGGTAGTTGTGAGTTCGTTTTCATTTGTTTCCAAAAACCGTTTGATTTCTTCCCTAATATCATTCTTGACCCATTCATTGTTTAATAGTATGCTGTTTAATCTCCATGAATTTGAGTGTTTTGGGTTTTTTTCCTTGTGGTTGGTTTCTAGTTTCAGTCCCTTGTGATCCGAGAAATTGCTTGGTATGATTTCAATTTTTTTGAAATTGTTGAGGCTTGTTTTGTGTCCTATCATGTGGTCAATCTTTGAAAATGTTCCATGTACATTTGAAAAAAATGTGTATTTAGCTTCTTTGGGATGGAGGGTTCTGTAAATATCAGTAAAGCCCAGTTCGTCTAGGGTATTGTTCAATGCCACAATATCTTTGTTGATGTTTTGTTTGGAAGATCTGTCCATTTTTGATAGAAGGGTGTTAAAATCCCCCACAATAATTGTGTTGCTGTCCATATCTTTCTTGAAGTCCTCTAAGATTTTCTTTATGTATTTAGGTGCTCCTATGTTGGGTGCATATATATTTACTATGTTTATGTCTTCTTGGTGAATTCTTCCCTTGAGTATTATGAAATGACCTTCTGGGTCTCTCTTTATGGATCTTCTTTGGAAGTCTATTTTGTCAGATATGAGTATTGCTACCCTGGCTTTTTTCTCCTGTCCATTTGCTTGGAAAATTTGTTTCCAGCCCTTCACTTTCAACCTGTGCAGATCTTTTATCCTGAGGTGGGTCTCTTGTAGACAGCATATGTGTGGGTCATGTTTTCTTATCCAATCAGCTATTCTATGTCTTTTGATTGGAGTGTTTAGTCCATTTACGTTTAAGGTTATTATTGATAGGTACTTATTCATTGCCTTTTATGTACTTGTGATCCTCTCTCACTCTCTCTTTTCCTTTCTTTCCTTAAAGCAGTCCCTTCAGCATCTCTTGCAGAGCTGGTTTAGTGGAGGTGTATTCTTTTAGACTTCTTTTGTCTGAGAAGCTTCTTATTTGGCCTTCTATCTTAATTGAGAGCCTTTCTGGGTAAAGTAGTCGTGGTTGCAGGCCTCTGGTTCTCATTACTTGGATTATTTCTTGCCATTCTCTTCTGGCTTGGAGTGTTTCCATTGAGAAGCCAGCTGTTAGCTTTATTGGGGCCCCCTTGTATGTTACTTCCTTCTTCTCCCTTGCTGCCTTTAAGATTCTCTCTTTGTCTTGAAATTTTGCCATTTTAATTATGATGTGTCTTGAGGTGGGCCTCCTTGGGTTCCTCTTGATTGGGACTCTCTGTGTTTCCTGTATTTGTGTGACTTTTTGTCTCATCAAATTAGGGAAGTTTTCCATCATCACTTGTTCAACTAGGTTTTCTATCCCTTGTTGTTCTTCTTCTCCTTCTGGTATCCCTATTATACGGATATTATTACGTTTCATATTGTCTTGCATTTCTCTTAATCCCTCTTCATTCTTTCTGAGCCTCTTTTCCCTCTCTTGCTCTTTCTGGGTGTTTTCTTCTGTTTTGTCCTCTAGCTCACTGATCCGATCTTCTGCTTCATTGATCCTGCTTTTCATTCCTTCTACTGTGTTCTTCATTTCAGAGATTGTATTCTTCATTTCCTCTTGGCCCTTGTTGAGAGTTTCTATTTCCTTTTTTATGCTGATGTAGTTTTCATTGAGTTCATTGTAGCTTCCCTGTAGTTTCTTGTAGCTCATTGTGAGCTCATTGAGCTTCCTGACAATCACTGCTTTGAATTCAATATCTGATAGTTGAATTGCCTCTGTTTCATTTAGCATTCTTTTTGAGGCTTCCTCCTTTCCTTTCATTTGGGGAGTATTTCTTTGTCTTCCCATTGTTTGTGAGACTCTTCTTGTTCACCTCAGCTTCTTATATTGATCTGTTCTGGCTCCCTCGGTTTATGATGTGAACTTCTTTAGTAGAGTAGCAGTGAGTTTCAGTGGTGCTGTTTCCTTGACCCCCCACGCTCGCTGGTCTTGGGCTGTTGTTTAAGTTGGCTTTGTGTTTGCCTTTGGGTTTTGATTGTTGTTGAGTCTTTCTTTGGTGGTTCCTTCCCGCCAGCTGGTTAAATGTGGGTCACTCTGTCCACCACCTTCTGTATTTTGTTGTGCTGGTGAGGGCAGGTTGTGTTGAGGCTGGTTCTTCTCGATGCAGCACTCCACCTAGGATCCGTTCTTTGTTCTTTCAGTTCTGCCACAATCCTTGGTCCTCTGTTCTCAAAAATGCTGAAATATGCTGGTTGCTTGCCTTTGTACTCCAAAGATTGGTCAGGACTCTCTCCCCTGAGCAGAGGAAAGCCAAATCTGCTCCTTCCTACTCCGATGCCATCTTAGATTCATATTCATTTCCTTGAAATTAGATTCATCCAAGTTCTTGCTTGCATATTCCTTTTTATTGCTGAGTATAGATGTACCTCTTATTAAATATTTACCTGTTGAATAATTTTGTGATGATTGCAGTTTAAGGCTGAAATCAAAACCAGGAATTATTCTTGATACCATCTAATTATTAAGAAATTTTTATTATTATTACCAGTGAAATGTATCTCAAATCCATCCACTTCCATCCGTCTTCATTTGACACGTAGTCTAAGCCATTATTATTTCTTCCCTGCAATGTGTCCACAAGTCTAATTGGCAATTTGCCTTCCTAAAACATATAGTCATTAAAGTCAGTCTTTTCATTATCCTTAGAATTTCTCCACGACCTGCTCTTGGCCTGTTTCTCTTTCCTCCCTTACCAACTACATCCTCACCATTTGTGAATAAGTTTAGCCAAATGGTCTATTTTGTTATCTTAAGCTCATATTTTGAGGGTCATTGCAAGTACTGCTCCTCTGCCTGAAGCATCCTACTTGCACATAGTGAACTCAAATGTCAGCTCTTCAGATGAATCTGCTTAAGCCCCCATCTCATGCTGATTGTTCCATCTCATTTGTTTTCTATCAGGGGAGCTTGTTCTAATTTATTTTTAGGATGCATTGCTATTAACCTAACCTAACGCATTTACTGTGGATCATCCACATAAGAATGTTGGCTGCTGATTTCTCTTCTTTGTTGTTATATGTACAGAACCTGAATGGCATGGTACCTAGAATAAAATAGATCCCTACTAGCATTTGTTTAAAAAGTAAATGCACTCTATTCAATAAATCTATCGCCTATCAAATGTTCTTTAAAATATAAACCATTGGCAATCTCTTTATCTATGACAACATTCATGTGTGCCTTGAATACAGCATTTCTTATTTTTCCTAAACAAGCAATTCCTTTCCTCATAGAATATTTTATTCCCTCATCCCTAAAATCCTCCCTTTTTTGAAATACTCCTTGATTTTATAACAAGGTTCTAACTGCTCATCAGAAAAAGTGACCTTTGGCTTTTTTAACAACCAATATCCTAACTGTTTTGCTGCTTGAGAGTCAGAAAGTACATTACATTATAGTTATGTTCATCAGGCTGGGTTTTTTGTTTGTTTGTTTGTTTGTTTTGCCATCTTATGAAAGGTCTTTCAAAGTCATGTTTGAAAAAGTTTCAAGTGTCAGGATTTGGTTGAGCAAGGGGCAAAGGCACTTGAAAAAATTTCTAAGCTCTTCATCTCTGTTCATTGCTTATAGCTTTATCTTTCACTAAGTGTATACTTCTGTTACCCTTCCTCTTTTTACTCCACCACCAACATGCTGGCCACTGTTCCACCATCATTTAAAATAGGGAGCCACTATCCACACAGTAGACTAAGAAAAAAATGTTTTTTAAAGATGTTAAATATTGCTAGTACAGAGAATGAGATATTTATAGGAATTGATAAAGAGACCAAAAAAATGAGTGTTAAAAAGTCCCTAAGTGTATAAATATGTTTTTGATGGCAGGGCACCTCACATCAGTAGCCTGCATTACTTAGAGGAAGCTTTTGACAGTGTTCATTCTTTGGTTGCCTAATAGTATTCTGCCAGGAGTAAATTGGGTTTCTCATAACACATTTGCACTAAAATAGCATAAAAACTAATGACCATGTCAAGCTTTGTACACTGCCTGCAGCTATAGCACACCAGGATAATTGCTTAAATTTAGATTTCTGATACCGTTGCTCAGTCAAAGGCTGTGTTTTGAATATTGGCAGGCCACGCAATGAACTTACTGTGAATTTTACGGATAGATGCAAACTCAGAAATAGGCTTTTCTCCCTTCAGAACTTGGATTATTTCAGCAAAGATAATGTCTCCTCGATTTTCCAACCTGCCATTCTATTACAGAGTGCAAACCCACTCAAACTACAGAATAAAAGCATTCCATAAAAACCAATTTGAGGATTACTTTTGGGGATAAAGAACTTCTTACATACTTGATAGCATATGTATCAAGTATGCTTTTAAATACAAACTAAAGTGTTTTAGGGAGAAAATTACACCTGGATGCTGGATTGGTAATGGCAGGCCCTGTTGGACCCCATTTCCTATAAAGGTGGGCTTTCTCTTCTTACACTTTTTTCTGGCTGAAACACTGATCACAAAGCTCGTGACTATCTAAAATCCCCTTTTATTATATATTTCACATTATTTCACTGTCTTCCACATGCTTTTCTTCTTTCTTAAATATGTACTGCCTTTACTCCATCTATATTAATCTAATAAGTCCTATTGCGACCAAACTCTAAGTGTGTGTGCCCCATGCTTCAGAAGGCCAAAACTCAAAACATCAGAGTTTGGAGTAAGGAGAGGTTTATTGATGGAGAAGTTGCCAACTGAGAAGATGGGACACCTAATGGTGTGCAAATCCATCTTGCCCATTGGACTAGGTTAAGGGGTTTTTAAGCAGTTAAGGGGAATGGGTACACAGAAGTGCTGGTGGGGCAAGTTGTAATAGGACTTTGGGCATTTATGGTAAAAAGGAATCAACACCAAATATTTCTGGAATTGGATCCTGAAAGGGTTCTTGTGTTCAAGTTCTGGTTATATACTTGTCCTTTGGTTTTGTGTGTAGGGGGTGGGGAGGGGATAAGACTCTGGTCTGGGTGCAGCTGGAGGTCAAAGTTCTCTGTACATGCAGTGGTTGCATAGCTTGTGGCTTTGGGATGCTGTCTCTGAAAAGTAACTCAGTATCTCATTTAATAGGAGAGGACTACTTTGAGTCGGTTTTGCAGTTACACTGTTTAGTTATCATTTTCACAGATACTTCCTACATTGGAAAATTTTGGTAATTTCACTGAGGATGTAGTATCTGTGTATTTGGGTGCATGTGTGTGCCATGCAAAAAAGAGTGCACATGTGCAAGGTGGAGGAGTGTTGAAGGTCATGAGGAACATAGGTAGACTTCAGGAACTTTCCATCTTTCTGGTTTCACTTCTCCCATCTTATATTCTCGGTAAGTTTCCTTAGTTTGACCAGCATCTGGGCTTCATCATATTCTAGGTCAGCAATGTTCAACCAGTGTGCTGCTGCAGGCACACTGGTGTGCCACAATAATTTTTTAAATATGCACTACCTGACTATTTAGTCAGGGACAATGACCTCTTTTCCCTTAATTTATTGAATAAAAAATGACAACAGCCAACACAACAATGACCATCTAGTGTGAATGAATCGAAATTATACCTGGTTTTTGTCAGATTGGCAAAAAAAATGTATTTGTTGGTGTGCCATGAGATGAAAAATGTTGAAAATCACTACTCTAGCCTAAGGCCCAATTCATTACTAAAGTATTTTTTCTGCAAAGATTCTCTAATTTTGATAAAGATGAATGCTATGGACAAAAAAAATTTTTTTAAGGAATTTGATAGTCTTAATGATTTATTGTTGCACCTGATCATATTATAAATGCCGGTCTTTCTCTGCCTAGTGTGCACGTGTCTAAGAGATAGCATTTCTCTACCTTTGCCAGCTTTCCAGAAGAACAGACATGTTTAGCTCCTGATTTTGTAGAATGTGTACATATCTCAGCATATGCCTCCACCTCTTTTTTCTTGACACTTTTGTTTTAAATTCAGAAACACTAAGGAGTGTTCCATCCCTGAGGATACATTCTTTTCATTTTAATATTTTTCAGGTATCTTCAGTTACATAATTGCAGATTTGTTTTGTAATAGATAACATAGAAATAGCAAGACTCTTTAATATATATTTTGATTCATTTAAATGTCACCAGAGAATTTTTTTCAATCTCTAGGGCAAATTCTAGTAATTCTTTTAATGCCAACTACACAATAGGTTTGATTTTAAAAGCCCTAGTAGTGGCTTTTGATGGCATTTTATATCAAATCACAGTACCATAAATCCACAGGGATAATATGCAGAACATATTTCAGAAAATATTTTCTTATCAGAATATACTGAGTAAGTACCTGATGTTACTTTAGAGTCACAGGAAAAATATCACTGTTTGTAATTAAATGGCTATTTGACATATTATTTATCATGTATTTATAGCATAGCTTACTTTTTCTGAAATGAATCTGTGTACCATGAAAAAATAATAGGTTTTTTCATTTGTTTACATTTAGCTCTGGGAAGAAAGGTTACAAAGGTCTGTATTATGAATTCATTTAGCCTGTTATTATGATAGGAGACTCAAGAGTTGGAAAATTTTAGCTTAAGGTAAATAGTTATAAGCCTAGTAAGTAATGCATATGTTAAAGCTTTTGTTTCAGATCAGATAGACAAGGCCCATCCAGGCTCCTGGAGAAGCAGCTGACCTCCTGGGGCACTGCTGAAGATTACCGCCTGGGGACAAGTGGAGGCATCCAGGCCATTGTGTTCCAGGGAGAGACAGATGACCATCCATCCTGGGAACAGCTAACTGCCCAGGGCAAGCATACTGCAGTTTTTTAATCTAATTTTCCCTGAATTTCAAAACCCCTCACTGCACCTTGTTTATTCCCTGTTATAAAAATGTTGGTCTGGAAAGAAAAGGTAAGAAGGTTTTTCGTAGGGTACAAAACTGCCATCTTCTCAGATCATCAGCCATTTGAATAAAGCACCCATAAAGATTCAATCTCTGTCTCTGCTTATTGGGTTTAGTAGTAACAGGTAGCATGAGCTCCAGTGTCTTTTCCAGTTTCAATTAGACCATCAAAACATTCCACCAGAAAAACAGTACCTATATAGAAGTATGTGAAGTAGTAAAAAATAATGTTTTCTTACAGATTTCTAAACTATTCTGGATGAGCTAATAATCAAATCAACATGAGGTAGATTGCCACACTTTGCCATGTATAATGCACACTTTTTTGAGGGAAAAATAAGGATGTGCATTATACATGGGTAGTACTAATTCTGCATCTATATAAATTATTTTAATTCTTTTATTTACGCTTATGTGTCAAAAGTATAACTCTAGAAAACAATAACAATATACATTTGCAAAATAATACCCTGGAATATGATAATCAGCCTTGTTTCTAAATATAAAAAAGTTAAAAAATTGAATTTAGAAATTAAAACAAAAGATTATTTCCTTAAAGTTTGAATCAAAAATATGGATGCACATTTTACACAGGAGGCCATTATACATGGCAAAATACAGTAATAAGAGAAAATAAAAATTTATTATGGATGTTCCATAAGAATATGAGACTCAAAGAGGCACTAGGCCATTAGATTTACATGCCATTCTGGAGTAAGGAGAAGGGGCACAGGGGTCTAGGATTGCAAAAGGAAAGCTGGCAGTTTGCAAAGTAGCTGAGAAAGAGTAAACATGTAGTAAATGAATTCTTGCTGGGCCACCCAGAAACAATGGGACACAGAGAGAAGGAAGTCCAACAAACTGGATTTGCTAGATTTCTTCCCATCTGTCACAGGTAATTGATATATGCTAATGTAAATATACTAAGATTCCCTTCCTGAAGCAGGGTTCTCTATCTGAATTCCTTTAGGCTGGTAAAGGAGGGTAAAACTTTCTTCCTCAGTCTTTTGTTTCTAAAAATAGCCAACTTAAAATCAATACCCCAAAGGGCACATTTTGGGGTGGCAAACTGTGGTCTCCCTCAAGTCCAATCTTAGTTTCCAATTTTTCTTTGGATCACTACTTGGTATGTGGAGCTCTCTTTTAAATGGATGTAAGAGATGTAAAGGTTAACAGGAGACAGAAAACCTAATACTTTAAAGTTCACTTATCATTTATCTAACATAAATTCTCAAGGGAAAAGAGTTCATTGAATGCTTCTAAGTTCCTCTTCTTGTTTGATATCTTGACATCCAATTAACTGAGCTTCAAGAGTTCAGTTCAACTCTAACAAGGAGAAAAATAAAACTCTTTTATTAGTTTTTATTGTCTCAAGACATTGTCTTATAAATGTGTATTTTATAACACTACGTTAATGTATTTTTAAATTCTAAATTTTATTAGTTTTGTGGAAATTACATATCTAAATGAATGTCATCTTTCAACACACATGAAAGCCTGAAGTAAAAGCAACACAGGTTTCCCCGCTACGAAAAGGAAGAGCACTTGAAGGTGACCAAAGTTTTGCCACCGTTAAACTGCCTTTTGGGGTATTGATTTTAAACTGGTTATTAAGAAACAAAAACCTCAGAAATAACCTTTAATCCCCAACTCTTTTTCTGTCTAAGAGATTCAGATACAAAAAATTGTTTCAGGAAGTCAGTCTTAAAATGGTCACCTTGGCCTAATTTGATTTAAATATGGTAAATAGAAGGGCTTCAGGCAGGGACCCATTTCTAGACAGTCCTTGTGTCCTGGTGTTTTTGAGTTGCCTGTGTGTGTGGCTCTTCCTCAACTGGAAACAGACCACTCTCACTTCTGAAATATAATACTCAATCCCCCCTTTACTCCTTTGTCCAAAACATCATATATACCCACTGTTGCGTAACTGTGTTTAGAATTTTGATGCATATGTGAATTCTCCCTGCATGTGTATTAAAATTTGATTCTTCTCTTACTGATCTGTCTCTATTAATTTGATTATTAGCCCAGCTAGAAAAACTTAGATGGAAGGGAAAATATTAACTTTTATAATCCCCACACATTCCTATAAAACATTTTGTAAACTGAGATAGCATAGAGCAAAGAAGCAAATACTGTAATTTATGTGGAAGATTTTTGGGGTGTTCCCAGACCCAAAATATAACCTACCATATAATACCAAATATTTTTAATCATGTGTGAAGTTACATTAAGCGTACTATCCTTACCAGCTTTCTTAGACTTTTCTAGCAATACACATCTTGCTAACAAATGCACAAAATAAATGAAGATAAACCGCAGATGCTCACAGTTCAAAGCTATGGTTACTTGGTGCTGAGATGCTGAGTGCACATCTCAGGGAGGGAGCTTGGCCGTGTCACTATCAGTGTGTGCTGTCTTTGTAACAGCTCACTGCAAAACAAACGCTGAGCACTATTTTCACTTTTTGCCTTTTTTTGTTAATCCTCTTTGAATTTCTTTTGGCCAGCGAAAACAGTAATGTAGGTCTTTATGGGAGCAATGTGGTGTGACCCAAACTTTCGAAAAGCAAGGAATACCTGTAATATTTTAAATAGGGGCTGGACAAACAGCTGGTATAAGTCAATTATTAAAATCTCTAGTGTCACGAACCTCAAGGCCCAATTAATGTCTATGAAAAATAAATATTTCCTGGAAATTCACTATCTTGAAATAATTCAAGCTTTCAAGGCTATTAAGCATTGGTTATCTCCGATGAAGCAAGGATTAAGGGGCCACGGTGTCATGTTTTAATGTCCAATCCAATTAATTTAGGAGTCATATACACACGTTGAGCCAAACTACTGGGTAAAGTGCAATCAGCTGTAGTGTTTATGTCACTCAGTTGCAATAGATTACTTGCTTTGGACTTGTACCTCTTTCCTGTGCAGAGTGCCATGCTTTGCTTCGTTTTGTTTTGTTTTTTCTTCCCCAAGGACATCTACTGGCCCCATTGTGCATATACCCTTTTGAGAAGAATTGCAGCCATATTTTCAGGGAAGATACCTGAGACATGACACATGTTTGTAAATGGCTTATTATGGATATTTTTATTTCTGGTTTATAGTGATTTTTTTTAAATGAACCTTTCTTCTTCCAAAATGCTAGCCACTAGACTTGGACCTCTGTGCCAGGTCTACACAGTTACTGTTCCCTGAGCCTGAAGATTCCGATCCAGGTTCTGCACTTTACTGTGGCATTTGCAGTGCCCTCTGATTCCTTCTGGGTCCCAGAGAAGGAACCTAGCTGTGATTCTAGAGTATACACTAATTTAAGTACTGAACCCAAGGATAATTTGATCACCAGGGACAACAATGCTTTTCTTTTTTCTCTAGCTGCCAAGAAGCTTGTATCAAATTTGAGCTTTAATCATTACAAGTGTAATTGAAATTCTGAATAGTAAGTTTTGAACTGGAATACTCAGTTTATACAGAAGAACACTAGATAGAAAATTAAGTAACCTGACATAGTGTTACAGGGTGCAGCCAAGAGGGTGGACCCCAAATAGGCATTTGAAATGGGGTCCAGAACTCAAGGTGTCCAGGAAATTTTAGGATGTCCTCACCCCCACTCCCAGGTGTGGGTTGAGGGAAGGGACAAATGGAGCAGGGCCATTGAGAGCTGTTTCATATAGCAACAGCCTTGTAGCTAACCTCTAGTGTGGTCATTTAACATATCTATAGCCTTTGGCTGGTTGCTTAGATATGTTAAGTAGCTGTGGCCATGCTCTGAGCCAGGGGAATGGAAGTAACTTCCCCACCAAGACATAACTGGGAGGCAGGTCCCCCGAGTTACAGTACCTGCATGGGAGCTTGGAAAAGACTGGCTCCATGACATGGGGCCACACCTGCCCAGACTCGCGATGGCAGTTCAGTAAAGCTGAAAGGATATGAGTTCTGGCATGTGAGGCTGATTGTAGGAGGAGTGGGAAATGGAGCTGCAGAGGAAGACTGGTGCGGGGATTTAAACCCAGATGCAGCAGCCATTGAAGAGAGAACCATACGGCTTTGGCAGAGTGGGAACTCCTGCAGCCCTGAGAGAGGATCACCTTGCGGATTTAGCAGAAAGTCACCACTCAGCTTTGGCAGAGTGGCGACCCCCCCTCCTTGCTCCCCACAGCTTTGTGGGGAGAAGCACATGGTTTTGGGTGAGCAGGGACTCCTGTGGCCCTGGGGGAGAAAGAGGACCACGTGCCTTTGCCAGAGTGGGGACCCCCACAGCTTTAGAAGGGGGAACCACCACCCCTTCTAAAGGCTTTAACAGAGATCCCAATGACACAGCTGAGGGTGCCAGGAAACCAGGGAGGTCTCCCAGTCAAGACGGATTACTGGGAAGAACCAGGGGCTGCCTGAGCCAAGAACTTCTATTTCCTTTCCTGAGATATGGTACTCTGGACTGGGCAAGAGGGGAAGGAAGGTGTGTGTCTGTTTGTGGGTGTTTTAAGGGACTTTAGGATTTTGATGAAGACATTAGGTCACTACTTTAAGTTTGTATAGCACTAAATAAACATTTCCTTTCCTTTTCACAAATCTCTGGCATTGAGAAACATCTTTCCTATAGATGGTGGACATAACAGACCTGGGGGTTCCTTTCGGTAATAGTATATCATCCCAGGCCCCCACTCTTTGTTCAGTAACAATAGCACATTGGCATTTGGTAGTAGTTACATTAAATGTATATTAAAGACATATAGTATATTGTCGAATAGGGGTCCTATAAAAAGCATTTTAGTAGCTGGAAAACATTTATATATAAAGCAATTTTTCTAGGTATGTAGCTTTGAGATCAGCAAATGAAATAGTACATTGCAAATATAATTTCCAAATTTTTACTGGTGTTATTCATAGTTTTGTTTTCTAGAAGATTTATAGACTAGATTTTTGACCAATATGATGGAGGAGGTAAAAGTTGTATTCATTCCCTTCCATGATCACATTAAAATTAGTACTAAATTACAGAAAAGCTATTGCTGAGAACTTTGCCTGAAGACTAGCTCAACAAAATTTCTATAACTAAAGGCATAAAAAAGAAGCCTCATTAAGACTGCAGAAAAAGGGAAAAAATGAAAAGAAAAAAATTCATCCAGATAAGTTCCTGGGCAAATTATGGAATCAGGTGAAGAAAGTGACCAGATGGAGGTAAAACAGAGGTGGCACCATGGGCTCAGGTGCCTCCAGGATGAGCAGGAACTGTTGCCTCTGTGACCGCGATGCTTCACTTCGAAGGGTCTGCCTCTGCGTTTGCTTAGTGCTCTCAGTGTGGGGAGGGCTCTCAGGTTGGAACCTAGACAGGCAGAGGGACAATATATTTTCTTTCCAAAAAGTCTCCTAGAAATTCTCCCAATATCTTCATTTTTAAGAGTGAAAAGAAGCTTCTTCTGCAGGGAATTAATTGAGGTATTACCAAAAACACAACCTTGATTAAAATACAAACATGTAAAAACTGTGAAAACTAACCCCATCAAATCAACTAAATCTCATGTGTTCAGCTTTACTTAGCATTCACAGAACAAAAATACTAATCGGTTTCTTGTTGATTTCACTAATCTTATCTCAATAGGAAACTGATAAAAGAAAAGAATGAGATTGACCCATCTCAAACAAAATTCTACATTTTACAAAATGACAACACTATTTAGTTTGGAGGTACATTTGGAAAGAGTGCAGATACTACATATGGAAAATGTATTAAAAGGCGGATGCTCAGAAATAAGCATTTTTCCCATAGATAATTGAAAACACCTCTGGGAGGCCATTTAGCTTATATTAAAGTGCCCCCTTGAGGTTAAAAGCATGACTACATGATCTAAAGTTTGATTGAAATGCCAAATAACTCAATTCAATTATCAAAAGAACCTTTTAGAATGATCAGATGTATATAGAATCAATGAAAATACACCTTTTCTGTGTAAAACAAGGGATAACTTCCACGCATCTGTTCCTAATTACTCCCTGCTAAAGGAGAAGAATTCTGCTAGAACAACTCCTAAATCTAAGGGGTAGGAATTTTTGTCCATACCTCATCATATAAGAAATACCACATTAATTATCATAGAAGAAATATTACCTTCTAAAACTTCATTTATTTTTTGATAACAACGAGCTAACTGTAGCTTTATTCTATTTCAAACTCTCAAAGCTCTCCAAGGTGTCCTTTGGTGGGTGAGAGAGGCTGGGTTATCACCATTTGTCAGTTCTCATAGGTTATTGCTGAATCTCCAGGCTTTCAGTCCAGTGGCCACTGTGGATGGGGTAGCTCTATTGTGGCTGTCACACAGTTTAGTGTATGCAGAACTCAGCAGGTGCTTGAAATCCTGGCTGCTAAAATGTTCTGTAATGCGGTCCTTCAGAGACGTTTTGCTCTTTTTACAGCATCTTGCCAAAGACAGGACTTGCTTCCTGCCCCTCCCTGTGAGTGTAAGGAAATACCTTTATTCTTCTGCAAAAAAATATTTCTACCTTTTTGTTTCCTTAAATGAATTCACATGTACCTTAAAATTCTGTTCTCCATAGAGTTTAATCTTTAAAAATAAATGCATGGATGGAACTGGAGATTATTACACTATGTGAAATAAGTCAGGAGGTAAAAGACAAATACCATATGATCTCACCTGTAAGTGGAACCTAATCAACAAAACAAACAAACATGCAAAATAGAACCAGAGACATGGAAGTAAAGAACAAACTGACAGTGACCAGAAGGGAGGGGGAAGGAGGTAATGGTGGAAAGAAGGGGAAGGAGTCGGTCAAGGAACCTGTATAGAGAGCCCATGGGCAGGGACAACACGGTGGGGGGATAGACTGGGTAGGGGCAGGGGAGGGGAGAGCAGTGAAGAAAAATGTGAGACAACTGTAATAGAACAATAATAAAAAAAATAAAACAAATGCAAAGACATCTGCAAACTCTTCTTTGTTTCTGCTAATATTTGTCTCTTGTGACAATTAGCATAAAGACTCCCACCAGCATAAAGAAGACATAAAAAGGAAAATTGCAAGGAAGAAACATTATTATAGTCTCAAAAGAACATTGTGCCACTTCAAACCATGATTAGGATCCTTGGAGTACTAATAAATATGTAGACACAACCAATTATGAACATATAAGGCATCTAGATAACTCATATGCCAAAAATAAATTTTCTATAAAATTCAAGTAAGTATTATGTCTTTGTTTTTCCCCAAATTTAAATGAACTTTATACCTTTGGAGGTTTGTTTAGAACAAAATGCTAATATGGTAATTCTACTTGATGAAACAGTAATCATCAAATTAGCCCCAGACAATAAATACTATGAGCTCTCCTCCCTGGCTTTATTCTAGGGATACATTATTTTGACACATTTGAAAATGTAAATTTCTTAAGTACAGAAAACTATGTATGAGATTGCAGTGTTTCTTAGAGGGGAAAACAATGCTTAAAAGTTGAAAATTGGGCGAGTTAGCAAGAAAAGACTTGTAAGCTATACGGAAAAAAAGAATGAAGAAGAAATCAAGGGAAAGAATATCTTGTTAGAAAATCTTAACACCAGAACTGGAGAGAAAATCATTTGGAAAGTTCAATGCAGCTTAAAGAGATTTTAGCTCTGGGCTAGAATACAGTCCTGGCGACAGTTTCTAAATGGAAGAACTAGGAAAGCCACAAAAATACTGAATTATCTTTTTGAAAGCAATAGCACTTGAATGAGGGCTGAGTTCTTTCTCTGCACACAGGGGAAATGTATATGATGCTTACAGGGAATGACTAATACGTTACTGAAAACTGAACCAAGACAGCAGAAGTCAAAGAGTCCTGGAGGATATAGCCAGCGTGGAAATATTTTATTAACACTTCTTTGAACCCAGCATTCAGCTAAGACAGAAAATTTCCATCTTGGAAATAAACACTGCATCCCAGCATAAGATATACTTTAGTCTGGACACGTTTTGATTTTCCCCTGCAAGTCCATAAAGACTTTTATAACACAACACCTCATCTGGGTTTCCTTTCATCTTTCAGTCCACCAAAGCCTTAGAGTTAGAACTTCTTGACAGTTTATTGACTATTACCCCCAAATTGATAAAAAGCCATGCCATACAAATACTATCTTATTTACCTGATGCACAAACAATAGCAATCTTAATTCTACTCATGTGGCTTTATATTTAATTACAACAATAAATTCATTGTAATGCTGCTGTTTTCCATTTTGAGAGCCTACCTTCCACTTTTGATATGTTATGCTTAAACCTTGTATATTGGGCATCACCTAATAACTGATTATAGGGAGGGGCCCATTCAATGACGGGTTAGGAAACTCCTTAAGGAGATATATCTTAGAGCTCAATTATCTGTTCACGTGTGCAAAGGACACTTTCAGTGGTCCCTGTAGTATATTATTAAATATGTCATTTCATTTAATAAGGAAATTCCTCTGCACATATCCTTCCCTGTTGGAATAATGATCTGACATAAACCAAGAAGCAATGGACACCTCAGTTCTCAAAATAATTTTATGATTTCCTCAGTAAAACCACTTGCAACTAATGCCCAATAATTGACCAAAAATTGTTTTTTTCAAAAGCTGTGTAAAGGAACTTTCTAGTCCAGATTCTCAAAATTTGCTACTCGTTGGCTGTCTTGGGCTTCCCCCCAGGGCTCCAAGCAGCAGGATTATGGTTCAGAATACTTTCAGTATCATTCGAATGTGGTGAATCAGGAAGGCCGAATTGTGCTAAAGCTCTTTAGAGCTCTGAGTCTTCTGTTCCTTTGAGCTGCATGCAAATTTAGTTTTTATTCCCCTGGTAAATTTGTAAATAGGGTTAATAAAATCACTATATGTGGTGTGTGATTTCTCCAAAGATCAAATAATTCAATTAATCTTTGATCTTTTTGCTTTGCTTTTTCAACTGGCAATAACATTAGTTTATTTTTGGGTGTCTAAGGGATGTCTCTTTGCCTCTTTTGGCTTTTGTGAAAGTTGTGCATTAGAACTTCTCCATTTTCCCTGACCCTGTACTTAAATTGGGCTACTCAGACAACTTCGTCTTCAGACTGAAATACCAATATTATATCTTCAGTAGAATAAGTAACATTACTTTATAACTTAATCAAATCTAAACTTATTCTCACCAAGAAGTAGTAATAAACAGAATAATTTAAATATCTTTGTGCAAAAATAATACAGGAGTATTCAAGTCCCTCCTATGTGAATACAAACTGACCCAAATAACCAAAGCTTTCTTCCAAAATAGAAATTGAAGAGACAGTGTTAACCAAACTGATTAGAGAAAACTAATGTCCTTTAGAATGTCTCACAGCTTGAATTGTTAACACCATATTAGGCATGATAAAAAATATTGAGAGGACTCATGTATTACTTTAATTAAGATGTATTCATCACAGCCTGCCTCTAGGATCCATCAGTTTTGTTTTTATTGTTTACAGATTATATGGTACTATAAAAAATTTGTGAGTAAGAATATACTTGTATATTATCAATCCTTAATTAAAAGCAATATTTTCTGGTCTTCCAGATAGCTGACATTGTTGTAAATTGATGACTTGAATGAACTTAGGTAATTCTAGATGTTTCCATCAAGCATGGGAGATTGAAACAAAGGTGTAAATGTGCACATTTTCCCCCTCCATGATTTAAGTATGAGAAGAATCCCTCATCTGGAAAGCACATTCACTCCAATAGTACATTCAGGTAGGGGTAAAGCAACAGCCATACAAAGCTTTTATTATAAATCCCTGCTTTGAGCCATACTTTCACCTGCAAACCTTCTACGGTTGTTTTACCAAGTCACATTAATTTAGAAGGTTCACTTGCAAACCTTCTACACTTGTTTTACCAAGTCCAATTAATTTGACATATGACCATATGTCATACATCAGGATTCAACAAGCCCTCCATCCATTTTACCTTTTCCAGTGCAAACTCCCTGGGTCCTCTGTCCTTCCATCATACAGAGTCCTAATCCTCTCTTTCACCTCAAACTACTTTAATTGGAACTACCTCTGAAGGGATTATAGATTTATCTTTTGTATAGTCAGAATTTCCAAGCCTCTAAGGCCAGCATCAATTAAATGACTTCCTAGTTGCTCTTTTAGAGATAAGTTGGAGAGACACTAAGATCAGTTAATCTTTTACTGTAAACCATTAGCATTTTTGTAGCTACTCCATCTTTCTCTCTCTTCTCTTCTAAGTCTACCATTTGTATACTGCTTTTTAGTTCAACTGTATTTTTACTCATTTTACTCTTTTTTCCTGAATAATTCAAATCTTACCCTTTCTTTTATCACCATTCAGGGCAGTTTGGCTTCATTTCGTTGCCCCACCCCACACAGAAATATTCACTTGCTATGAAGTTAGTTGTGCAAGACACATTAGTTCTGGAGCTTTGCTCTAGAGCAGAGGCCCACAGCCAGCAATGCTGTATTGTGCACCTAAAGATTTGTTAGGAGGGTAGATCTCATGTTAAGTGTTCTTACTGCGACACATACACATACACTCCAACACACACACAAAAGGGAACTTTGGTGGCGATGGATATGTTTATTACATTTATTGTGGGGATGTCTTCATGGGTATATATGCACATGCCCAAATCCATAAAATTTATATATTATATATGGGCAGCATTTGGTATATCAGTAGTATCTCAACAAAGCTGTTAAAGATGAAAATGTCAGAAAGGGGTTTTCTAAATTCTTCCAATATATTCTTTGTTCACACATATATTATACTTAAAAAGAAATGTTACAATGTTTTATTGAATTTTATGCATTTAGAATATCAGCTGGATTATGGGTTAATAGGTGTGGGCCTATAATTACCATTTATAATATAGTCTTTGGCAAAGACTATATGGCAAAGTATGTTCTGAGTGCCAAACAGCTATCTGCGAATACTTTTGACATACATGTTTTATAAGTGACTAACTTCTCACTTCACATGTTATGGAATTCTAGGTTATAAGAGCACCTGAAAAACTGATGCCATGGTAATGAAGGTGTAAACTGGTAAATGACAACTCATATATCCAAATAAATAAATAAATGAATAAAGTCACATAAGTAGCTGGTGTCACTTTCAGCACAGCATCAAGCATCTGGAAAAGAAAAAGATTTGGACAAGGAGAAACTTTCATACTGTGATGTAACCACTTTTATGTTGGTTGCAGTTACAAGATTCTAGCAGCCTCATAAAGAACAGTCTTTATTTAACCTCTAATGATGGTGTTTTTTAGAATATGTATGGACCTACTTTTTTCTAGCTTAGCTAGTTGGAATTTACTTCTTCTACCTGAATTTCCTTAAAACTAAAGCTAAGTGAGGGCCCTGAGAAGATCTAAAAATGTTCTTCCATTTTTGAGTATTTAATACAGTAAAAATAGCTTATGTATTTTTCATGTGCAAAATTCATTTCAATAGCAATATAGAAAGGAGTTTCCAATCGAGAAACCATGTTTCAGTAGCCTATTGAATCTTTTCTCCTGTGACCTGTAAAATCGTTTTATTGACTATTAATCTGATGGGAATCATTTTGATCAAAGCAGGTATTTGCCAGCTCCCTTTTGACAATAAATATGCCCCGCACTTTACAACTGAATCACCAGCTTTAATTCTGTGTTCCAGCATTCTGAGACTATTTCTCGGTTATTTTCATTTCTGGTAAAAAAAAAAAAAAGAGACAAAAGCAGCTGTGACTTCCTTTTCATTAGAAATTCTGTTGTGTTTGATTAGCATTTTCCCCAGACCTGGTATCTACCGACAGCAAGTCATCATTTTTGATGACATGTTTTCCTACCATCCGTGCTTCCTGCAAGGTCATGTGACCTCACCCCAGCGATGGCCCACGAGCCATCCTGGCAACAATGGTTTCTTAAACTCACTTTCCTTATTTTTCTTCTTCCCCCCAAAGTGTTACCCATTACTTAAATTATTGAGTCAGGAGCTGTTACAAAAAATTGTCTTTATAATATCAAATGCAGAAATCACACAGGTCAGAAAATTGACACAAACTTCTACAGACCTTGTTCATGGATGCTCTCATAAAAACCAACCATGTGATATAGAATAGAAAGAAAGCATAGACGAGAGACTGGGGTCTGCAGACTTCCAGGCCTTACTCCCTGGAACATTTCTTAGCCATACAGAACACACTTGTTCTCTACAGATCACAAACCACCTGGATGTGTGTGAGGAGCTGAGTTAGCTTCATGTAGCTGCTATAAAAAATTACCACTGACCTAATGGCTTGAAACATCAGAAATGCATTCTGCCAGAGTGTTACAGAACAAACAAGGGGGGCCTTGGGACGATATACTATTATTGAAAGAAGGCCCCGGGTCCGTTATGTCCGCTGCCAGAGGAAAGACGTCTCTCAATGCCAGAGATTCGTGAAAAGGAAAGGAAATGTTTATTTAATGCTATACAAACTTCAAGTAGTGACCTAATGTCTTTATCAAAAATCCTAAAGTCCCTAAAGACACCCATAAACAGACACAGTCCTTCCTTCCTTCCCCCTTTGCCCAGTCCAGAGTACCATATCTCAGGAAAGGAAATAGAAGTCCATGGCTCAGGCAGTCCTCTGGTTCTTCCCAGTTAGTACTCCATCTCGACTGGGAGACCTCCCTGGGTTCCCGGCACCCTCAGCTGAGTCGGCACCCTCAGCTGAGTCGCTGGGATCTCTGCTAAAACGAGGTGGTGGTTCCCCCTTCTAAAACTGTGGGGGTCCCCACTCTGTCAAGGCTGCATGGTTCTCCCTCTCAGGGATGTGGGAGTCTCCACTCTGTCAAGGCCTTGTGGTTCTCTCCCTCAGGCCTGTGGGAAGGGAGAGTCCCCACTCTATCAAGGCTGCGTGGTTCTCTCTCCCCAATGGCTGTGATCATCTCTGCACTTCCACAGCCACATGGTTCTCCCCCTCAATGGCTGCCGTGTCTGGGTTAAATCCCCACACCAATCTTCCTCTGCAGCCCCATTTCCGACTCCTCCTACACTTGGGCACACTTGCCCTCAATCTGCTGTCTTCTCCAGCTTTTCTGGTCGCCATCACGAGTCTGGGCAGGTGTGGCCCCATGTCATGGAGCCAATCTTCTCCAAGCTCCCACACAGGTGCTGTTAACTAGGGGGACCTGCCCCCCAGTCACGTCTCGGTGGGGTAGTTACTTCCATTCCCCTGGCTCAGAGCATGGCCACAGCTACTTAACATATCTAAGCAACCAGCCAAAGGCTATAGATATGTTAAATGACCACACCAGAGTTTAGCTGCAAGGCTGTTGCTATATGAAACAGCTCTCAATGGCCCTGCTCCATGGGTCCCTTCCCCCAACTCACACCTGGGAGTGGGGGTGAGGGCATCCTAAAATTTCCTGGACACCTTGAGTTCTGGACCCCATTTCAAATGCCTATTTGGGGTCTCCACTTCTTGGCTGCACCCTGTAACAGTTGTGCCACTTCACTCCTTGCCTTCATGGTTATATTGCCTTCTCCTCTTTTGTGTGTGTTAAAGCTTCCCCTGCCTTAATCCTATACAGACACCTGTGATTTCATTTAGGACCCATTGGGACAGGACAGGAAAATGACTCCATGCAGAGATCCTTAGCAAAATCCCATCTTCAGTTTTCTTTTTCTTTCTTCCTTCATTCCTTCCTTCCTTCCTTCCTTCCTTCCTTCCTTCCTTCCTTCCTTCCTTCCTTCCTTCCTTCCTTCCTTTTTCTTTCTTTCTTTCTTTCTTTCTTTTTCTTTCTTTCTTTCTTTCCCCACCATATAAAGTAACATTAACAGTTTTCAGGAATTAGAACATGGGCCTCTTGGCAGGCTGTAGTTCAGCTTACCACAGGGCTCTCAGTTTCAGGAAATTTGCGTTTATTGTAGTTTTATAAGACCACTGGTCATACAGGCAGAACAGGCTGTTTAACAAACAATTTACAAACAATGAGACATCAATAAACAAGGTAACCCTAGGTGCTACTGGTAGAGTTTCCAACATCAAGCAGCCCATTTCAGGTCATTAGGTAGCCCATTCATCTACTAGTAGCCCAGCAAGTCAGCACCAGCATTCCAGGAACCCTCAGAGATTCAGAAGGGAGTTGTCTGCATCTAGCTGGAAGATAGCACTTTCTTACTCAAAGGAAATGTAAGAAAATGATTTAAATGTTTTCTTTGATTCAGAGAGTAAAATAGGTTCTGTTAGTAAAATAGGTTTTGAGGAGCCCTCACATCCCAGGATTAAAAGAACATATAGAGTTTGGTTTAAGATTAGCATTGAAGATTGGTGACAATAGTCTTCTGAACTAAACCAAACCTCACTAAAATAATCACAGTAACAGCTATTAAAACTTCAAATATTCCATTGCATTGTAATTATACTACAGCTGCACCTGTTGAGGATGCCAGAAATCTAAGTATAAATTTCAATAATTATCTGCTACTCCCAACCTTTCTCATTCAGCAAGTCACCAAATTCTTGTGATTACACATCAGAAAATCTCTTAATTCTCACATCCACTGTTTTCTTCCCACTTCCAGGGGTGGCTTTTGGACTGTATTTTCAAGAACAAGGGAACTACACTTGCTGCTATCATCAGTAGAGCCTTATTTTGCCTTTCATATCTACATTTTCATCTGTTTCAAGAATTCTCCTAAAATACAGATTACGCTAAATTACTCTCTTTTCAATCATACATGTTTGAATATGACTTTAAAATTGCTTTGAATTATTCTGCTTGCTCTGTACTTTCTGCAAAAGGACTTAAAGATAAGCTTTTATTTTCTTGGATAAGTTATTATATAATTAGGTCTATGGTTGTTTATTTAAGGCACTAGCAAAAGCACATTTGTACTTATATCAATGATTTTGGGCAACAAAGTACACACAGAGCAAGAGTTCAGCATCTACAAAATGAAAAAATAAGCATATTGAAATTATATGCTTTTTAAGGTTTACTTAGTAATCTAAGCCATGTAAAATAGTTCAGAATATATATAGATAGAAAACTACAGTAATCACCTGCCTTTTCTGCAGGTGATATGTTACCCCATGCATGCCTAAAACTTCAAATAGTATCAAACCCTTTACATACTATGTTTTTTCCCAACACATAACGGACTTCTCATTTAAAGGAAGCACTTCCTGGCTTCTTTCCAGCATATCTGAATTACTAGCAGCACTACCCTTGCACTTGGGGTCATTAGTAAATTAGACAAGGCTCACTTGAACACAAGCACTGCAGTACCATGGCAGTCAACCAGATAACCTAGACGGTACTAAGTGACTAGCGGATATGAGGGGAACAGTGTGCAGACTCTGAAGAAACAGAAAATATGTGTCCCCAGTGTGAAGGAGCAAGATGATGTGAAATTTCATCATGCTTTCAGATGGTGCTTGATTTAAACATATGAAGTATTTTTTCTGGAATTTCTTATTAATTGTTTTCATACCATGGGTGACCATGGGTAACTCAAACCATAGAAAGCAAAACCATGGGTAAGGAGCTCCATCTTACAGGTAAAACTACAAAACATAAGCAGGTCATGATCAGATATTGCTACTATGTCCATTTAGCCCTAGAACAAGTTGCTTCTCTTTTAAAAACATATAATTCAGAACAAATAATGTGTTTGGAACCAAGTATATTAAAGAATAGAAGAATTTTTCTCCAAAGAGACAAGAAAATCTTAAATAATTGTTTGCATATTTATACTTATTTTCATATTGTGGGAGAGAGGAAAAACTAACCATATTAAAAATCCCATAATTATTTACATTCATCAAAACCAACTTGATGTATGTAAAGCACATGTTTATTGTAGAAACAAAAACATAACAAAAACAGTCACTGGCTTTTTGCAAAAAAAAAAGAAATGGCTCTCATGCCGTCTGTAACTCTTCCTAACTTTGTCTTCTTTATTGTTGCAATGAAGCACATGGGCAGGAAAAAGGCATTCTTTATCACACCAAAATAACTGTATACAAAGTGAATGGCCATGAAATTATTTGATTAACACATGCTCTTAAGTCATCTATAGATTATAAATGACAAATTCATATGAATATAAAAATCACAGTTGCAATATTTCTGCACTTATATTTAAAATTGACCTACCCCCACTTTTCCTAAACAAGTAGTAACATGTTCCAGTCAAAAACTGATATAATGAATAGTTACTTCATAAAGGTCATAGAGTTTGCATATAGTTTTGATGACACGTTATAGAAAAAAGTATTGTTGTGATATTCAAAGAAAAGAACAAAATATCACAAAAACATTTTAATTAGCTTCATAGTAGAAAGCCAACTATATATAGATAGAGCCCAGCATTTAAAAATCAGAAGTGTGGGTTTAACTTAAAGATCAATTTATTGACATACTTTGAATATCAATTGACTTATTTATAAAACAAAGATAATGAACTATGATCAAATATAAAGATATAAATGGAAACATCTCTGAGCAGTTTTAGCAGGAGACATGCCTGCTCTCAAATCATGTCTCATCTTTGCTAACTGCATGACCTTGGTCAAAAATCATTTATTAAAAAATAAATCTATTAAATTACCATTCTATTAACATATTCATGTTGTGGTGTGATTATAAGTATTAAATTAGTATATGCAAGCATAATAAGAACTACATAAAAGGTAATATTTACTAGTATTCCTGATCTGAGAAGTATTCACTGTCTCTCTCTTTCCAATACAAAATGCTTATAATAACAACACCTTTGCTCTAGAGCTGTAGCGACAAAGTGAGACCATGTGTGTAGAAGTATTTTAGAATTACAAAAAGCAAGATCCATGTTTACATTTTTTCATGATTTGTTGTTTCAAATTAGCTCAGTGACCTGTGGACACATGCTCAAAAGTGCTACGTAGATCTGCACTTAATTTAACCAATTCAGTGTTTTAAGATATTTTCTATGTAAAAAGCACCTTTTTAGCAAATGAAGGACATATTTGCTTTGATGTGCTCCTTGATTTCTGCACATATTTTAAACTTTTCATAAAATTTTACCTCAAAACACAACTCTTGCACAGCTGTGTTCATGTACTCTTGCTCAATTTCAGAAATATCTTTTTTTTAAAGATTTTATTTATTTAGAGAGGAAAGGGAGGGAAATAGAGAGAGAGAGAGAGAGAAACATCAATGTGCGGTTGCTGGGGGTTATGGCCTGCAACCCAGGCATGTACCCTGGCTGGGAATCGAACCTGGGACACTTTGGTTCCCAGCCCGCGCTCAATCCACTGAGCTACGCCAGCCAGGGCCAGAAATATCTTAAAGATTAAGAAATTTAAGTCTAAATAGTTTAAAAGTCTAAATTAAATAATGAAAACACAGTTTTAGCTCATATAATCTGCTTTTCTTTACTACTATAACAAGAGAGCTGAGAGTAGTTTATGATCTGAAATAACCAAACAGGTAAATTTTATTTATTTTTTATTTAATCTTTATTGTATTTTTTCCATTACCTTGTACCTCTTATACCCTCTTCCCCCTGCAATCACTACATTATTATCCATGTCCATGAGTCCTTTTTCCTTTTTTGCTCAATCCCTCTACCCCTTACCCTCCCTTCACTTAGATGTCATCCTGTTCTCCATCTATGAGACTGTCCCCATTTTCCTTGTTAGTTCAGTTTGTTCATTAGATTCCACATATAAGTGAAATCATATGGTATTTGTTTTTCTCTGGCTGGCTTTTTCACTTAGCATAATATTCTCCAGGTCCATCCATGCTGTTGCAAAGGGTAAAATTCTCTTCTTTTTTATGGTAGAGTAGTTATTCCATTGTGTAAAGGATCCATAGTTGGTTTATCCACTCATCTATTGCTGGACACTTAGGCTGCTTCCATAACTTCATGATTGTAAATAATGTTGCAATGAACATAGTGGTTCTTATGTTCTTTCGAATTAGTGTTTTGGTTTCCTTCAGATATATTCCCACAAGTGGGATCACTGGGTCAAAAGGCAGATCCATTTTTAACTTTTTGAGGTACCTCCATGCTGCTTTGCACAGTGGATACATCAGTCTACATTCCCACCAGCAGTGTACAAGTGGTCCCCTTTCTCCACAATCTCACCTGGCACTTGTTGTTTGTTGATATATTGATGATAGTCACTCTGACAGGTGCGAGATGGTATCTCATTGTGGTTTTAATTTGCATTTCTCTGATGATTAGTGACATTGAGCATCTTTTCGCATTCTATTGGCTATGTGTATGTCCTCATTAGAGAAGTGTATATTCAGGTCTTTTGTTCATTTTTTAATTGGATTGTTTGGTTTTTTGGTGTTAAGTTTTGTAAATACTTTATAAATTTTGGATATTAATCCCTTATCAGATGTATTAGTGAATATGTTCTACCATTCCATGGGTTATTTTTTCAGTTTGTTGATGTTATGTTTTTGCTGTGCAAAACCTTAAGGAATGTTTCTCATAATTACAAAGCACATCACACACTTTTTTATTTATTCAGAATAATATTATTACAGAAATCACTAGAACTATACTATTAGATCCATAAAATATCTATGACTCCTTTCCCTAGCTTTTGAGGTCCCAAAATAGTTTTAAATTTCCATGAAGAATCCTAAACAACATGTTCAGACAATAGGCTTCTATATGAGATAATTTTCTAGCTGATTTGCTTAATTTTAAAGAGCTTATCTTCATTTCAAAACACAGCATTTGTAGATTTCCCAAGTATAGTGTTCTCCTTATATACTTAAATATAGTGGATGAATATAAGTTAGTCTCATCTTACTCAGTAGGATACCATTAAACAATCGATTGTTCTAATGAAGAGCAAAGGCCACAAGGGCACATAAACACTTTGAAATATTTTGAAAATTTAATCTTTTTGCCCTTCCATGGAATGACCTTTTTGTGTGGTTTGATTTTTGTAATTATTCTTTTTCATTCACAGTTAAGCCATTCTTATCTAGGTGGTGGTCTTCTAAGAGCAGCACTGTCTCATTAATCATCATAGGGCTCCCTGGCCCCACTAAAGGACATGTCTTTGATCCCTCTGCCACCAGCAGCTACAGAGTGCTTCCTAATCCATTTTTCTTATTTACTATTTATAAGCTCCTGTGTGGTGGAAAACTGTCTTCCCAAACTTTCAGGAACTTTGCTCAAAAATAGACTGGACGCTGAGACAATGTCTGACATATTTTTCTTAGTACATGGACCTCCTGGCCTCAATACTGACTTCCACATTCCTGGAAGCCTTCTGGATAGTTGAGGTTGCCACATTAATGAATACATTTGTGTTCAGGCAGTTTTAGTCAAATGGGTTCGTTGCAAGCATACCTGGTTTGCTTAGATGTTACAGATATTTTGTAAATTAAACAAAGCTGCACTGACTGCCTAAGTTCTGAAGTATTACCTTTGAAAGCTAGTTTAAATATAGCAATAAATTATTCAGAGAGGACTAGGAATCTTTTATTCCCATAACAACATTGCATATTGCCATTTAGTGAATATTTTCACAACTCTTTGATTTTGCAATGATTTGCAATGAATCACAATGGTCCTTCTGATTTTTAAGACAGACATCCATTGCTTTTCATATGGTTTTACCATATCAGATCAGAGATAATACCTTCATATTGAAAAATCCTTGGGAATTGATTGTTCCTGTTCCCTTATTAGACATAAGATGTAATAAACCACCTGAGAAGTTGATAGTTGCTATTGTTTCCTTACTAGCAAGACAAAGACACATATAACATTATTGATTATTATCTGGATTTAGACCAGCATTATTTTCCAGTGCTGAAACTGCTAGAATATTCCCTGCTTAAAGTTTTAACACATAGCAATTACATGCTATACTAGAAGATCTATATTATAGTAGGATGTATATAGAATAATATGTATGTTATACTAACTATATATATCCTGCTATGCCTATATATGTACGTGCACATACACACATACATATATCCTAATTTATAAAAAACAATCTGCATGTTTCATAAGTAACATTATTCTGACATCTGCTGAACTTGAAGATGTATCCCTTTCCACCTGACTCATTTTTTCAAACTTTTTTATAGCAGTTTTTCTAAGCATCCATAGTTTCAGCACCTCTATAAGACTAACTCAACATACAAGCATACTCAAAATGCCTTAGCAGCCCCAGCTGGTATAGCTCAGTGGATTGAATACAGGCCTTCGAAGCAAAGGGTCACTGGTTCAATTGCCTGGGAATGCAAATTCCCAGGCATTTCCATGCCTGGGTTGTGGGCAAGGTCCTCAGTTGGGGACACATGAGGAGCAACCACACATTGATGCTTCTCTCCCTTTCTTTCTCCCTCCCTTCCCTTCTTTCTAAAAATAAATAAATAAAATCTTTTAAAACTTTAAAAAAATGCCTTAGCAATAGTTTCATACCTGCTGAGAGGATTAGTTCACAAATTCTGTAGAAATAAAGCAGTGAATCCTGTAGTTTCTGCTAGCATCAAAGCCTTTGCCACTCCCTAAATAAAAGAAATCAAAGGTATCTGGGGATGTTTAGGTAACAGAAGTACAACAGTGCTCTTCCTTTTTATGGAAGGACAGTGCACATCTCTTCCTGAATTCACTAGAGTTCTAGTCCATATGATTTAGGAGACTGTGGTTTTCGTCACTTCCAAAATGATACATTGAGTTGAGCTTTGTGTTTTTCTCTACAAAAATCAAGGGACTATGGGTACAATACAGAGAGTGACATGAAGAAAGAAGACTTTGAAAACCAAACTGAGAGGAAGACAGCATGAGGAAGTACTTGGTGTGATTATTTTAAATCTGTGTTTATAGAGAAGTTGTAGCACCACAAGCCTTGTGTGATAAAGTTGCATTTAGTTCACTGTACTGCAAGAGGCTGAAGGCTTTTTCTTTTTGAAGGAGGGAGATAGAGGCAAATGTTAATTCAAGATATGTAAATAGTTTAGAAATATATATGAAATACTAGCACATTTATACTAAAAGAGACATCTAAGAATGTTATAGTAGTACTTTCATAATGAGCAAAAACTAGAAACATGCCAAATGTCCAAAGCAAAATTGATAAAATAATTTGGTAATATATTATATAAAAATAAATATATAATAATATATATGTAATATATATGGCATGCAATTGAGGATAGTAGTTAAGTGGCTACCTCTGGCTAGGAAGTAGAATTAAATGAGACTAAGAATCACATAAGAAGGAAAGTTATTGGTAACTTAAACATACACAAATATAAATATACAGACACTCAGGCTTTCATAAGCCAATTTAAATACTGTGTCATGAGCCAATATGTGATTAATCTAATGGTAAACACCTATATTTATTACAAAAAAACTACTAACACCAGCCAGTTTATCATTTATTTTGATCAGTTCTACAATATTTAGTAAACCCATTTCTCTTTTCCAAACTTTTCTTAATAATCCATCTAATGAATAATTGGTCATTGGAGTGTTTTATTTCATATTTGCATAAGGTAGATATTTTTCTATTTTAATGAGTCAAGAAGAGAAAAATAAGTTTTAAAAAATAAAACACCTGAGTCTATAGTAAGATGTTTGAAGTTCCTTTTTACTTCCATTTTTTCTTCCACCTTTTTATATTCACCTGTATATCCACCTATGTATAGTAGCAGAATGTAAAAGTTTTAGGTGAAATATAAAAAAATGGGACACCTGTCTTTTAAAAAACATTGTCTGGTTTCATGTCTTTGTATCTTTCATTCCTTCTACTCATTTCACTAAACTTTGATTAATAGGAAGTCCGGCTCTAATACAGGGAGCACATGGAATAAAACTTTGCTAAGTATCATACTGGATGTTTTTGCTTCACCCACTCTCACTTTGTATTCCTACTGCTATGACCGAGCATTTCCTTTACCATGTCCTCACATGGACTTCACCTCTTGCTTCTGAATTTGATTCCCCTAAGCATTAGGCTGCTAGTACTTGCTACTTCTCTGCTCCACTCTCAGAACACCTTTAGCACATCTACATTCATTTCTCCATCCATCTATTCCAGTAGATGGTTTGTATACTGAATATTGCATCATCCCTTATTTCAGTATATTAGAAATATCTTCAGAGTCACGTTCTTTCCTGTATCTTTCTCCTAAAACAACTTCTTATAGGATCCTTTTGCTTGTGCTTTGTCTGTCTTTTTGTACCACCATAGTACCTAGATGTCTGTTAAAGTTTTCTCAGTGTGTGAGAGCTTGAAACCACCACAGCCTTACTTTGCTGTATATGTGTATATGTATACCTATATACATATATACACACATATACATATACATAAATTTACAGCAGAGTTGAGTATTTGTTTTGAAGACCTTTTAAAGTAAGTTTCTGGTACTTGGAAAAATACAGGACATTGAAGAAAGAAATCAAGGAAGATACAAATATGTGGGAGCATATACCATGTTTATGGATTGGAAGAATTGACACCATTAAAAATGTCCTTACTACCCAAAGCAATCTACAGATTAAATGCAACTCCTATTAAAATAACAGTGATATATTTCACAGATCTAGAACAAATATTCCAAAAATTTATATGAAGGAACAATAACAACAACAACAAAACCCAAATAACCTCAGCAATCTTGAGAAAGAACAAATTAAAGTATCACAATACCTGATATCAAACAATTCTACAAAACCAAAATAATCAGAGCAGGCTTGTACTGGCATAAGAATAGGCTTACAGAACAATGGAACAGAATAGAAAGCTCAGAAATAAACCCACACCTTTATGGTCACCAAATATTTGACAAAGGAAGCAAGCACATACAATTGAGTAAAGACAACTTCTTCAATAAATGGTATTGGGAAAATTGGATGTACAGAAAAATGAAACTAGTCCACCAACATACACCTTACACAAAAATAAACTCAAAATGGATAAAAGACTTAAATGTAAGTCACAAAGTCATAAAAATCCTAGAAGAAAACAGGCAGTAAAATCTCAGACATCCCTCATAGCAATATTTTTGCTGATTCAGCTCTTAGAGAAACAAAGGGACGGGACAAGGGAAACGAAGAAAAAATAAAAATAAAAAACACAAAAAATTAAATAAATGAATCTTAATTTAAATTATAAAATGTATATAAATGTAAATATGATTAACAAAAAGGAAAATTGTTCTCATTATTGACTCCTAAATTGTTAACTTTTGGCATTCTCATACCCGTATAAGCCCCCCTGAATTTCCTATGTGACTCACCAAACAGTACAGTCCACCTTCAGCTCATTAATTCCTATTCAAATTAGGTTTTTTAATGGTATGTGTTTTGCTACAATTACTCAGGGGTTTTTTTGGGTGGGAGGACAAAAGAAAGAGTAATCTTTATCAATACTTTAATCTTGTTCTTCTATAAGAACCTATAACATCTCATTATTATATGATAGATCATTTTTATGTCATTCTGCAACAACTATTTTAACAGCCTCTGTTTTTAAATTCAGTGAGTTTTCAAATCAATTGTTAGATTGTGGCATTTCTATTATTTATTTCCTAGTTTAAATATTTTATTTCGAGGATAATATATCAATATTCTCCCTGAGTAGTGGATTCAGTGATGGAAAACATAAAAACTCATCTATAAAATGTGATAGTTTGTCTCCTACATTGTTGAAAAAGTTTTCAAAGAAAGTATTTTACAATAAAGAAGAATTTACAATACAGATAAAACTAAAGAAAAAAAATAAAGTTTACATGAACTCTTTTGGTTTCTGTAAAAAAGATCTATAAATGGAAGAATAGAAATGAAAAGTAGGTATAAACATCCATGAATATTAGCATACCTCTAATCAAATAACAATTTCAATATTGTTCTGTTTTCCATAAAAATAAGAAGGGATAGAGTCTTCATATATGCTTCTATTTAGGGCATATAAATATATAAATGCAGATCAATAGATAAAGTTGTTGAAATACATTCTAAAGTTGTTCAGCAAAATCTTATTTCATTTTAGTAAGTACATGAAATTGTCTAGTTTTCAATCAGAAAGGAAATTGAGAGTTCTTTTCAAAGTTTTATTTAGATTGTCTTTGATATTAGTAAATATAGTTTCATTGATTTATATTACCCCCAAAATGTTAAGCATGTATGTAAAAGATGTTGCCATGTTTAGAAATAATATTACCACATTTAAGTTTATAAGGTAAATATACTAAATATCATTAAATATACAGTGTATTCTCATTATATTGATTGGTACTAATTCAACTTGTAACAATTATTATAGAGTTTAGTAAAGACTGAGTAATAAATGATATAAACTATTATATATAAATACATTATTGTAGAAATATTAGTTCTCTTCATATTAGTCAACATAAAAAGAGGTAAATAAATTTTCTTTTATATATTTGACTACCAATAATTAGTTCTGGTGTTTTATTATTGCCTATATATCAGATAAAATAGTTACTGCCTAAAATTTATTATTCATGACAGAATGAAAGGGGAAAAGCAAGAAAGAACACCAAAGTCTTTATACCCACACATACTTTTTTCTCATTCATTCAGTTCACTGTTTAAAACATTTAAGAGATGCTCAAGATACCTCAGGAACAAGTAAGCACATGGTTTGGCTTCTTCCTAATCACATTTATATTCCATCACAACATGCCACAGTGCAACCTATCTGAAACTACTGTTGCACAGCTTAAAATAACTTTACATATGAAAGAGAACACTGTTAGTTACTTGGTAGGAAGCCAGGTGTTCAGTCAGAAACAATAAAAGGAAAATAATGAAACAAATTATTTGCCTGGAGGATAGGCCTGCTTTTCAGTCTTCTGTGAATTAACCCACAGAGACATCTTTCACTTCCTGGATAGAGGGTAATTGGTTACATATTTATAACATCAAACCATGATTTACAATGATTAATTTTCAAAGCTGAATAAAATTGATTTAATTTGTCTCAAGGCTATGAACGTCTTACAATGAAATCAATGGAGACAATTTTTCTAGGTGAAAACTGAGTGCATTCATTCATTCATTAATTCACTCAGCCCACTCTATGTATAACATGCCTGACACTCTTCTGTGTAATAGAATGGGGCAGTTGAATTAGAGTCAAATATTGTGTATTTCCTTTCCCAAAGTTTATATTCTGGACAGTGGACACAAGACAACAAAAACAGCAAAAGAGTGACATAAATGGCGTATTAAATGGTGATAAACAGTGTGAAGGACAAAAAAGCAGGAGCAATGAATGTCATGGGTGGACTGAGTGTGTTGAAGATAGATTGCTAGAGAAAATACCTGTTTAAGATGATGTTTAAGAACATCCTTATGACCCGTCAATTCCACTGCTAGGAATATACCTTAAGAATCCTGAAACACCAGTTTGAAAGGCCTTATGCATCCTATGTTCATAGCAGTGCTTATTTACCATAGCCCAGTGTTGGAAACAGCACAAGTGCCCATCAGTAGAGGAGTAGAATAAAAAACTGTGGGACATGTACACAATGAAATACTATGCAGCAGAAAGAAAGAAGGAGTGCCTACCTTTAGTGACAGCATGGATGGAACTGGAGAGTATTATGCTAAGTGAAATAAGCCAGTTGGCAAAAGGCGAATACCATATGACCTCACTTATAACTAGAATGTAACAAAGTAAAGAAATAAGAAAAATAGAAACAGAGACATGGAAATATGGAACAGACTGATACCTGTAGGAGAGATGGAGGAATGGTAGAAGGAAGGGGAAGGGATTAATCAAAGCACATGTATGAATGACCCATGGACATGGACAACAGAGAGGGGATTCACTGTGGGAGAGAGGGCTGGGCTGGGTGGATGAGGGCATAAAGGAAAAAAGTGGGACAACTGTAATAGAATAAACAATAAAAATAAAAATTTTAAAAAGAACCACCATAGGGAAAAAAAGAAGGCTCACTTAAAAGCAGTTCAGATAAAGTAGTGAGTACAAGTGATGGAAGGATCCATGGTGTGTTCAAAGAAGTAAAAGGAGGCCTGAATGTTGGGAAAAACTGAGTGAGGAAGAGGATTAGTAGATGATGTCAGGGCGGTAATGTGGGAGGCGGGATGTGTGGGGCTCTGTAGGCCACTGTAAAAACTTTGGCCTTTCCACTAGGTGATTGGATGGAGTCATTGGATGTTTTACACTTATGTTTTGAAAGGATTACTCTGGCTGATTAATTGAACTGAAATTATGGAGAAAAGAGCACATGAGAAAGAATTAAAAAGGGAGGAATGAGTTAGAAATCTGTTGCAAATGGTTAAGACCAACATGGAAGCTGTGGACGTTGTATGAGGTCATTCTACTATTTGAACTGTATTTGAAAGTTGCCAGTGAGTGTGAGGTGTGATAGAACAGAGGAGGGAAGGTTTGGAGACTATGTAACATAAAGATGTGAATGACCAGCAACTGAAATGGAAATACAGGTTAAGGGCACATGTGAGAAGTTGAGCTTAGTTTTGAACATGTGCAATGTGACAGGCCTTTTAGGTTCAAGTAGAAATGTAGATTAGACAATTTGGTATATGAGTCTGGGTTTTAGGAAAAATCCCAGAACACAGATGTAAATTGAAATAGTTTATAGATAGTATTTAGAACACTTCAACATTGTCCTAGTATGTATGAATAAGTAGAAGTGGCTGATGATCAGAAATCAAATTCTAGAAACTCAGAACTTTAGCTCCAAGGACAACTGCTGATCTCACTCCTTATGAGATTACGTCTAAAACTTACCATTGTTATAAAGTATGATGAGCATAGAACTGTGTGCTTTTTGTGTGACTCCTTTAGTCATTGTGTTAAAATTTGAACCAGGTAGGCTCATAATAACTAGAGGTCATAGGACATTTTGGTAATTTTTGTGGCTGTTAATGGGTCCTAATTATCAAAAGGTTTAGTACAATAAGGACATGATGTTATCTGCTAACACAATATATTCACTTTAACAGCAATCTTTATAAAGATATTAATATGACCATAAATAGATCATTGGTTCTATATTTTCTACTTGGTCAATATTGAATTTTTAATATTGGTTATATTGTCTACAAAGCTGACCAAAGATCAAAAGAAAATATTTTGAGATAGGCAGATGTTATTCTTCAAGGTCATGAGACTAAGAGTACTGGGCACATAGTAAATGCTGAGAATGAACTGATTAATTGCTAATGAAATACGAAATAATCTAATACAGAACAATATTCAGGTGTCAGATAATGAGAACTGCAGATGAATTAAAATGCATTTAATACAGTTATGGGATGCAAACCAATCAGAACTGTAACTAGAAATACTGAGTAGCCCGGTTGAAAAACACAAAAGCATGTGGAGGTTAATATTGGAATTTACTAATGCATTATTCACTATTTCAAATGCCTAACTGAGGTTCTGAATTCATCAATGAAGTTTCTAATATACAAATAATGTAGAAGTGACACTGAAGAGTAGATTGTCATACATTTTGGTGTATTTAAAATTAGATGATCAATTATTTGCCCTTTTTGTATCTTAGAAATAAAATGTCACAGTAATAATTCCTATTGAATATTAAATATAATATGTTGTTTCTATTAATATGACTGTACTTCTGGATATTTTACTAATATTAATCTTACAAGACAGTATCCCCTCTTTTTTAAAAAATTATTTGTTTTTTATGCTGTTACAGCAGTTTCCGCTTTTCTCTCCTTTTCCCCACCTCCACCCATCTCCACCCTCTCCCCTCCCCAAGCCAATGCCCATATTGTTGTCCCTGTCCATGGGTTAGGCATAAATGTTCTTTGGATAACTCTTTACCATCTTTTATCTTGTCCCCCCCACCTCAAGTATTGCCTCTTTTGACTGTTTGCACTTGAGCTGCATTTTAAATCTCACATACTTAAAATCATACAAAATTTCAAACAATATTTTATAAATTTAAAGACTTATAAACTGATACACTGAAATTTCTATTTAATGACACTAGATGGTGGTAGAACGCTTTCTAAAAGGGTTGAAAGCAGTCTAAATCAACAAAGACCTCAAGTATCAATAAAGATAAAATGAAAACAAAATGCCCAGTGAGTAAATATCTATTAATTTTGGATTCAGTATTAGATTTTTGGAGGTGATTTTTGAGTAAGTGATTATTATTATCTGGAAAAATAACTTCTTAGGTTTAAAACCAATTCCAATATTGGTCATAGCTCATGATCCTTAAACCCATTTTCCTCCTCCTCCCATTGTGAGAAACCTCTGATAATGATAAACTTACAATATTTCTGTAACATATTTTCAAATGCAACATTAATTGGGTTAATCTATACATTCCCAATGTGGCAAGATATATCTTTATTATATCATAAGGGCATAACTTATTTTTAGAAGGCACATCATATAAAATAAACTTTATCATTGAATCAGTCTGAAGTATTTGACCACACACAAACATAGCCAGGGAAAATAGCCATATTATTTTTATAGGGTAAGTCAACAAATAATTTCAGTAAACTTTTAGAACTGTGAATATTTTAGTAAAAATCTTTTACAATTTCCTTATCTTTCAAATTTGTAAAGATTAAATGATGAGCCCCATATTGGTGGAATTAGAGAAATTTGCAATCGTTCTTTCAAACACAGTTTCTGTCACATTTCCAATTACCTTGTCCTCATGTATGCATTATCTTTTGATATCCAGACATTTTAATTGTCCAGGGAAATAAACGCATGGTCAACACCTGGATATCTGTATTGCAGATCATATTAGAATATTGTAAGTACACATCCCACACAATGTAACTGTCCCCAATGTACAGCCACTGTTCTGTGCTTTTGATCTGCATAAGCCTGAGACATACCACTCACTTTTGTAAAACTGCACAGCAGTACAGGGTCCTTACTGCTAACAATGCCTCTTTATTTTAAACACAAGCCTATATTGTTAATATGAGTGGGACAAAAGTGTTCAGAAAAAGGAAACTAAGATTAAAGAATTAAATTAATATATACAAAGCATAATTAGGAGTGTATACTTGTTGCATCAGATGCATTTGCTGCAAAGTCAGGAAGATATTTCCAATGGGGCACATTATATTTGATTATCACTGTCAATACTGCTTCCCATTGATAGCAGCACATAGACTTTCCTGTAATTGCTGCTTTTTTCCTGGAGTCAGCCATTTTCCTAAATGCAGTGCCTGGAACGCTGGAGCTGAAAAAAGCTACATTAATAAGAGTTTTATTGCCAAAGGTATGAAAACTCTGCACACTATACTCCAACATGTCCTTACCACAGACATTTTTTGACTCATAATGTGCATTAGCAATTAAGAGATACCATTTAGAAAACTGTTAAATCTTTTTAGTGCAGTACATAATTTACTTATACTTGGAAATTGTTTTCATTCAATACATTTCTGAAAATAGCACTCTCATTTTTTTCTCAACACTCAAAATATCCTGTTCTCCACAATCTAAGTCATAATATCTCTATATCCCCAGCATTAATTTATTAATTTAACTTCCTAAATATTTAACTTCTGAGTATGTCATACTTCTCTTTTTTCAGTCATTATCAATATGCCCTTGGTGTCCCATTTTCTTCACATTTCTTTACTATCTCAAGATATGAATTTCAAATGCATACATAAAAACAAAACCTGAGTCATGACGACAGTCCGTATTTAATATGGTTTTGATGTTATGTGATTTGAATACAGCGGAGAGATCTGAACACAAGCATATAAATAGAGGCAGTTGACTAAGGTCAAGAAATATCCAACCCTCTAACCACAGCAGCATGAAACATTTCCTTTAGCAGTAGATTTTCTCTTACCTAATCTTGATTCAGCCCGTACATCTCCCTCACCACCTATACATAAAATACCCATGCACTCACATTATACACTTCAGACAACAGATAAGAAGAGGTAGGAGGAATTATAATCTGAAGTCAATTCTCATAGCAAATTCATCATGGGCTTGCATTGGGTTGGCCAAAAACTTTGTTGGTTTTTGTCCGTAATATGGCTCTGGTAGCTCTTAGTTGTCTAACTTCATTTGAAGTGATTTTATTAGATTGTATTGTGAAAACTCTCATGTAGCATGTATTAGAGCAAAAGTCAAAATTGGTGAATTTTTGTGTAGCCATTTTAAGATTGAAGATAGAAGAAAATATGCAGCATTTTCAAGATACTATGTTTTATTATTTCAAGAAAGGTAAAAAAAGCTGAAACACACAAAAAAGATTTGTGCAGTGTATAAAGAAGGTGATGTGACTGATTGAACATTTGTGAAGTGGTTTGCAAATTTTTGTGCTGGAGATTTCTCACTGGATGATGCTTCACAGTCGGGTAGACCAGCTGAAGTTGACAGCAATCAAATTGAGACATTAATTGAGAACAATCAATGTTATATCAATGTGTGGGAAGCTGACATACTCAAAATATCCAAATCAATAAAGTTATTGGTGAAAATGAAAAATATGTCATTTATTTTATGAAAAAAAATGAAATGGACTTTTTGGCTAACCCAGTAATTTAAATCATATTTTACTTCCAGGGATTTAGTTTAAGCAAATTGCAATAAGATTCACTGTTAAGACATAAAGAACCATGAAGATAAAGTTAATTACCTAAACCTAGTGTAGATAAGTAGTTAGTAATTTAATCAAGCACTTTATTTTTTAAATAGAAATTTTGAAGAAAAAAATGTTTGATTTTGTGTAGAGTGGAGTTTTAAAAGAAATTTATAACAGAGCCCTTCAGGTCTAGATCATCTTAATGGGCCTTGCTTTCAACAATGTTCTTACAGTAAGTAGAAAAACTCCCCTTCGTAGCCTATAGAAATATTTCTAACAGTTTTTCAACTCACTGAGAATCAAATCCCTTTAGCATCTCTGCAGGATTTATTGTGAATGTTATTTTAAGACTCTCTCAACAGCTTCAGGACTTTTTTACTCCCTATTCAGTGTTTCTTTGGCAATTGAATTATGTTTAAAACCTTTTATGCTTTTCATCTATTTGTTCCCAGTTAGCTCCACGTGCCAGCAACTGCTTTCAAAGCTTTATTTTGGACATAGATTTCAGACATGATTTATTGTGTTGCTTGTTTTCCCCCATGGCTTTCTCACAACTGAATCTGGGCCACTAGGGCCTTGGTCTGGAGCAAACCAGTTATGCGTGAAGGTAGCCTCCTTCCTCAGATAGTTGCTTCGGTCCAAGTCACACGGTTCAGTTGAGGAATCTCACTGGATTTTTCTTGTGTTTTATCTGTATTTATCATTTTTGGGTGGAGAAAAGAACTTCACTTTTAAAATTCTGAAAAATGTAAAATTTATGGACTTTCTCTATTCCTTTTTATTTCTGCCCACAAACTGGCTGATTAGTATCTGATCTTGTTTTTCTGGTCACACACTGTCATAGGGAGCTACCAGAAGTCAATGAGTAGACATAGGTTAAACAAGACTACATTTTGCTTCCCTAGTTGTTGTAGGTGACATTTTTACCTAGCATTTTATGGCTCCATGACAACATCTCACGTTCCTAGGTGCCGTTCTGCTACCAACCATGGAACCCACTTAAAAGTTTTTTTTCTAATTGTCAAATAAGTAATTTTCAAGTCTTATAATGGTAAAATAACAAAAGTTATTTCTTAGTCAAATAATACTCCAATACAGGTAGGGATAGCAGGAGAAGATGTTTTTCAGAGTTACTCAGACATTTGGGCCCTATCTCTGCAATATTTTTGTCTGTAAAGTTTTTCACTAGATTCTTATGATCAGGATATGTTACAAGGATGAAATGTAAAATATAAATATTACAAATGATATCCAACACTTACCTAGAACATAATGGAGAAATACAAATAAATGCTCATACTTGCTTCATATTTTTCAAATAAAAGATACATAAAACTAATAAAAATGTGTTTTTTCCTAATCTCTCACTTTTTTATTGTTATTCCATTACAGTTGTCCCAATTTTCCTCTGTTCCTGTCCTTTACCTTGCCCTGAGTAGAATGGAACTGGGTGAGGAAGATAAAGACAGAGTGAAGAATTCTCTGAGAAGACCTTGATTTGTAGGTTGACATTGCCATCATGTAAAAATTAAACTAAAAATCTATCATTAAAGTTTTGCTTATACAAATTGAATTTAATTAAAGTAATTTAAAGACAAGTTTTTATATCTTTAGTGATATTTTATGCTATATATACACACACATAAACTTGCATACACACAAGAGAGACAGACAGAGAATGAGAGATATAAATCATACAGAGGGTTATAGAAAAAGCAAAAAATAAATAAAATTGTTCTTACAAAAGTAGTTATCATTAATTTCAAAATAGTCATATTTTTAGATTATAGTAATGTTATTAGGGAAACTATTTTATTGTAAAAGAGGTAAACTATAATGCAAATATGTTAATTAGAATTTCAACAAGGTAGAATACCTAGGAGAAAGTATTTACCCTCCTATCTGAAACTACTAAAAACAGGAGAAAATATGGAACAATGATTTTGACATGTGGCACAGATGATAGAATTAGTAGACAATGCTATTGAAATTATTCAATGTGTTCAAGAAACCAGAGAGGACTGAGATATGAAAGGCAAAAAGATCAAATTAACTTTTAGAGATGGATATAATACCTAAGATGAAAACATATATAAAATGAGATTATTGGCATATGAGACATGAAGAAATGACTCATAAATGAGAATACACGGCAGTAGATATTATCCAAAATCAATCACAAGGATAAAAACCCCGAAAATAATATGTGTAGAACATTAGTAATTCATGGGAACAACTTCAACCAGAATAATACACATAAAAGTAGATACCCCGAAGGAAGGGGTAAAACAGAAAAAAAACTGAAAAATTATAATAAAAATTTTCCAAATTATTATAAAATATAAACCTGAAGATCCAAGAAGATTAAGCCTGAACACATGCATATGCACACACAGATCACAAAGAAGCTATACCAAAGCTCATTATAATCAAATGCTTCACAATATGATGTAAAGAAAATCTCTGGCAGTGACCAGAGAACACAGGCATTTTCACATAGAGAAACAATGGTAATAATAAAGTCGCTTTTTTTTGTCAGAAATAATGTAATCCAGCAATACATCTTTAAAGTGTTGAAATAATGATGCTATCTTAGAATTCTATAGAAAACAAAAATAACTGACAAAAATGAAGATCAATTAATGCTATGCAGATGGACATAAAAAATACAAAATTTTTACCAGGATACCTATAGAACAGCCTTTAAGATTTACACAAGGGACTAATAAGTACTAGAATGGTAACTATGTCTGTAAATATACTAGATTGTTTAATTTATTAACTTGAAAAGTTAGATGACTATTTAAAGCAACAATAGGAAAATGAATGCTGTTTTTAACTTATGTACAGAGAAGTAAACGTGGATATACAATAGCACAAATGTCAGGAGAAGAGAAATCAAACATACTGGGGTAAGATTCTTGCACTACGTGTGAGGTATATAATACTCCTTGCCAGTAGATGGTAGAAGTTAAAAGTTATATATTTAAACCCTAATGCAAGCACTGGAGAAGCAAAACAAAGAGGTAAACTCTGTCAGAGTCTATAAAACAAATATAATGGAATCCTAAAAAATGTCATTTAAACTCACGACATGAAATTTTAAAAAAACACTAATGGGATAATAAATAGCACATAGAAAGATGTTATATTTAAGCTCGAGCATCCCAATAACCACATTAAAGTAAATGGTTTAAAACTTCCAGTTAAAAAGCAGATAATATGCAGATTGGATAATAAAGGCCAAGACCAAATCATATGCTGACTACAAGAAAGTTTCATTCAATATAAATCCAAAGTAAACAGAAAAAAAACAGTAAAAATCAGAACAAAAAAATCAATAAAACAACCACTAAACACTAGAAAAAACTAACGATGTCAAGCTGCTTTTTAAGATTAATAAATTGATTAACTAACCATAATGATCATGTAAAAAATCGAGAGGACAAAATATCAGGAATGAGAGAGTTGACATAGTCTATGTATATTAATGAAATTAAAGTGATGTCTTCAAGATTTCTCCCACTTCTCCCACTGGAAATTTATTATTTCTTTTTGTTCATACACTATTTGTTTTTAAAAAGTCACTAAATCATGGTAACTTTTAAAAATTGGACCATCATTTGCATATATTTTCATACACCACAAAATATATTATCTTTGTGTGCCAGAGATTTCAGGAATAAATTGCTTATGTTACTCTGGAATGGTGAGCAGGTACTGATATATTTTAAGGTTGCTGAGAATTATGAAAAGAGGACGATTTTTTAATGTTGGCAAATATACTCCATTATATTTACATTCCTCCTTCAGGAATTATTATGCTTCTTGAAACTACAATAGCTCCTTTAAGTTTATAAGCATGCCCTCAAGAGATGTAGAGCTTATCACATTTAATATACATTTAGACTGTCCGTAAATATGATACCGTGATCTGAAAACTTTTATGTCGTAATGCGTTTTGATGAGTTGACATCTTCCAATTTAAAGATTATAAAAGGCTTATTGAATAGGGCACCTTTATTATCAACTACATTTGTCAAAACCTATTCTTTGAGGGTTTAAGTAAAACAAATAGATTGAATTTCACTGGGTAGATGCCAAACTTAGAAATTGGTGGGAGAGAATGACTGACAAAATGTGCTTTAGCTTTTCTAAAACAAAAACATGTAATCACATAGTTTGTAATAGCCAGCTAAACTCTATTTATTGTCTCCATTCTATTTATCCTGCTGTAGGATTCTTTCACTTTGGCACTGAATTTAATTTCTCTGTTTGATGTGGTGATCTCGAGGTGAGAAAAACCTATTGGAAAGAATCTTGTGGATTTAAATTCGTTCTGATTTTGCCTCTCATTAGTTCTCCCAACTGGAATCAATGAAAGAAGATATATTCCCTACATGACACTAAAAGGAGATGTGCGAGTTATTTTTATAACCATATCAAAGGAGGTTTTTCAGGAAGCTGTAGAATTGAAATTGGACATTCAGTCATGTATAAGCTTTTTGTTTCAGCTTTTCTATTCCTGAGACAATTTCTGTAAGTTTGTAGACGTGAGGATCATCACAATAAGACTTTGTTGTAGTTTATGTGATGGAAAACTAAAATTAAAATAACTGTATCCAGACTATATTTAAGTCAAAAGATCATACATTATGTCATAGTCACTTATTAAGCGAGTTAAAGTTACCATCTCTATCTCAAGTCCTCAGTATTACCCAACATGTGTAGCAACAGCTGTAGAAAACACAGAAGCCACGTGTTTCCTGTGCCTTGGGGGAGGTAACGGTGTTTGTTAAATTTCAACCCACCCCATAAAGCTTAGTTGTAGAATATGAAAAGCCATGCTGTTGTGTTATATTTGCCTCTCTTTGGCCATTTCATAACTTTTCTTTCTATGTCTTAGGGTTTTGAATAAGCTCTGACAAAAGTGTTAATGAAATTAATACTATTTTAGATGTACAAAAATCCTCTAAATATTTCACCAGAATACCTGTATGACAAAAACTATTAAAGGGAATCCTTCAACAAAAGGAACATAGTACTAGATGAAATCTGGATTTACATGAGGGAATAAAGAGTACCAGGAACTGTAAACTATGTCAGTAAATATAGTAGACTTTTATTTGTTATTTATCTTAGTTTTTATATGTATATAATTATATTTCCACAAATGTTTTCTAAAAATCATATCTAATTGTACTACACCTTATCACGTCTGAAATTTCTAAAACAATATTAAATACTTATGTGGCTATTGGCATTCTGACTTCAATGAGATGCTTCTGATATTAACTAATATATGATATGTTTGCTGTTCAGTGACTGGTATCTTCACCAAGCTTAGAGTTTATAGACTATTTTAAATCTTGCTAAAATTTTTGGTCTGTTGGTTGTTTGGTTGTTAGTTTTAGAAATGAACATTTAATTTGCTTTTCCCAGAAACATTGATATATGTCTTTAAAATTAAAGGCTATTATCTGAAATAATTTATTGTATATAATAATAACTATGAATTGTCATTTATAGTATTATTCATTATTCTCCCAACTAGAGACCAAACACATGTGTATGCCCCACAGATCACAAAGAAGCTATACCAAAGCTCATTATAATCAAAATTGCTTCACATATGATGTAAGAAAATCTCTGGCAGTGGCCAGAGAACAAAGGCATTTTCATGCAGGGAATCAAAGGTAATATAAAGTTGTTTTTTTTTGGTCAGAAATAATGTAATCCAGCAAATATATCTTTAAAGTGTTGAAATAATAATGCTACCTTAGAATTGTATTAGAAAACAAGAATAACTTAGAATTTTAATAAAACTCTGACAAGTGTTAATGAAAATTAATACTATTTCAATATTAATTTCATTAACACAATTTCAGAAATTAATTTAATTTCAGTAATAACTATACTGAAATAGTATAGTTATTCAACTTATTGAATAATAGTTATATTCAATATTTATTCAATAGTATATTTTTTATTCAATAAACTGTTTATTGAATAGTTTTATTCAATAACCTGAATAATAACTATATGTTTTATTTGGTGACAAATAATTTTAATGTCTTATTTACTTTGAAAATTTTTAGTGATGTATTTAGACATTTCACCTCAGTAATTTGTTTATATGAGTTATACTTTCATTTTAGTGCTGTATATTTCAGATATTGGTACCAGGATAATTGTATGTTTAAAAAAGTAATAGGGAATCAGCTTCACTCTTTTACGTCTAGAACAGCTTAAATATCAAAATTATCTGTCATGGAAAGGTGGAATGAAACCATGCTTGATTTCTTATCCTACTCCTGTTCTGAGATAGCCAGCCCTCCAGAACTGGAAGAGTAGGAAGAACATGTACTAAGAGCACTCCATGCTCAAGCCCACTCATGCAGGCACTAGGAAAGAGAGTTTTTCCTTTTCTTAGTTCATTCTGTCTTCTGTGCAGCCATATGAATCGAACAAGAAAAGTAGTTTGAATTACATGTACATGATATATACTAACTAGTCCTCCTTGACCAGAGTCAGTGAGAGAAGCAAGAGATCTAACATCTTTTCAAACACGCATGCTGTAATTTAATGGTATACAGAACCTTAACTTTCTCATTCTCATTTTTCCTCTGACTCCAGCTGTACATCCAGTATTCTTCCTTGTTGGTCTATGGTGTACCTGATGTCGGCTTACAGGATGGCCTTCTTCTCTTCTCAAACTGGGATCAGATATCCATTCTGTCTTTTAACTAGCCATTATAAATATAGAGTGATTTGGTGTTCAGGTTACCTCAGTCATAATCAAAAAGTCTTTATTTGATGTAATCTTAAGTTAATATCATATTAAGTTTCTGTGATTAAATTATATAAAGAACCCAGATGTTGTTTTCCATTATTTATTATAGTAAACCAGTTACGTAAATTGATCTCATTTTTTATTGTTGCTGGTTTTATGTGTTTTTTTTTGTTTTCGGTTCTTTTTCTTCTTTTTGTGGGACTGGCATACAAGAACATTTACCTCAGATTGTTAAATCTACTATATAATTCATAAATTTGCTACTATATAATTTAATCTAATATTGAACACAACGTTTTATAGTTGATTTTAATTCTACAGATTCATCTATAAATTCATCTGACATTAGGAATATTTTACTTAGCACGGGTCATTTGTGAATCCTGACTTTTCCCACTTCCCAATGTAACATATGTTTGATTTTATTGACCAGAGTAGTTTCTTTCTCTTACCCTCTCCTCCTCCTCCACCTTCTTTTACATTTGCTTATTTTGTAACTTTGGGTCTATTTTCGTTTCTTGCCTTTCCCAAGAAAAGCCTGACAACAACAAATAATCTGTCTCTTTTTGATCAGTTGACAAATAGAACATTGGATGAACTGAGCTTTTTATTCTATTCTGTTTTGTTTGCTTATACTCTTTAAAGGCAGACACTTTGTGGACTTTTTTTCCTTCTACCCTTTCCTCTTCATTTACACATCTGGAGCTTTTTAGTTACTCAAAATATTTGGAAGACTACACTCCAGGTATCTGAATCCACCCTGTTTATTGTAATATTATCCAGGTGACTAAAGCAATATATGGAAAAATACAAAATAACATTTTTATACCTAAACTAATATTAATATGTTCCCTAGTTAAAGACACTTGTATGTTATTCTCAATATTCTGAAACTGACCTATGACTGTTTCTTATTTTACATGCATTTCTGATAACCACAACAATTTTGTGTTTCTACTCACTTTTCATGTTTGCATTGCTTTACAAGAAAACATCGTCATTGATATAATGGTATATGTATGTATACATTAACTATATCCTTAGGAAATGGCTTAGCAAAGTGATTTTCAAGTTACTGCTTTTCTCATCAGCAATATTAAACAGACAAACCTAATTTATGGAGGTAGATTAGATTGGTTTATTTTGACATTCAGATGGAATAACTTCAAATGCTTTTTGAGCCAGAAAAAGTCAGTTTTTAATAAATGGGCTCATTGAGAGTTTTCCTGGGGTGGTTTCTTATTTCTAATTATTTATTGCCAACAATTTAAAATACTGAAATCAAAATGATTCAGGACCTTATATCCATCCCTTTCATTTACAAGATTATTATAGCTAAGATTACAAAAGATATACATTTGAGCATGTCATAGCTTTAAAAGTGATTATATATTTGAAAAGCCATTTGGATCTCATTAAAAATGAGCTATAAAGAAAAAAAAACATCAGGAAAGTATTCTCTTAAGTGCCTTTAACCCCCACCCAGTTTAGACAAAACTGTATGTCTGAATTTCCCTGAGGAAATATTAGAATGCATAAAAGAGAGAATGTTAATCACAGAATAATAAAAGCTCAACTCAGTCTTTCCTTCATTTTATATTTCTTCCCTCTCTTTGTTATGTTTAGCATTTATTAATAAAAATGGTAAAATTCTAATACAACGGGGGCTTGGGAACAATGCCCCAAGGTGAGCAGAACCTAAGCATGATCACCCTTCTTTCCGGTTCCTTTTGAGTGGCAAAACAGAGTTCCCGAATAAACCAAAGAACTCATTAGTCACTAATTAATACCATCTCATTTGCCAGGGATATCATGGGTAAACTACTTAACATCCCCATTCCCCTGATAGAACACCAAACAAAAAGTTTGATTTTAATTTGGCATTACAAGAAATAGAAAAATCTTCTTAGCTTAAATATACACACTCGTGTGCCGACATTGATGTTCTGGTCAATAACATACATGACAGTTTCACCTTAAGATTATAATGGAGCTGAACTGAATTTTGCAAGAAATGGAAAGATACAAGGTTGAGAAGGATTTTTTTTTCTCTTTTGGGAGCATTATGTGTGGAACTTGGTAAGATTCCCTTTCACTGATAGCACCTCGATTTTGAGTGCACATACCATGTCCAGATCAGTCAGCCACTGACCTGGTTCAGCACAGATGAGCCTGTCCCCCAAGTACTTCATATCCAGAAGGTACTACAGCCCTCTCAGATCTAACCTGATGGTCTTCAGAGTCCATTGCTATAAATATTTTGTTGAGGATCTAAGACACTGTACAAGGACACGTATTAAGTGCCACTGACATTTGATTAAAAGTTTTTTTGTGGTAGTGTGGAGCCAGCCCATCCCTATACTAGGAAATATGTTCAGGTTGAAATGATGTAAAAACATAGGTAAGTATTATTCCTTCCATCAATTCAATGCTAGAGAGAGTCCTTTGTCCCAGATACGGTCAATGGAACCAAAAACGAATTTACAAAGTGAAAATATTGAGTCCTCAGTTCTATACCCACTTCATGTTAAGCACCTCTTTTTTTTAACTAGTCACCATTAGCTGGAAATTCCATTATTTATAGCTAACAGTATCTTAACTAATATAAGCAAGAATTTAGTTTTGTGATATTCAGATAGCATTTTATCACAGTCCATATGAAGATTATTTACAAATATTTTAACAGCCTCTGCTGTATACCTGAAACCAATATAAAATATTATTTTTAATTTTTTTAAATTTTTTAAAAATTATGTATTGGTTTCAGGTGTACAGCTTAGTGGTTACACAATCATATACTTTACATAGTGTTCCCCTCAATATTTCCATCACCCAACTGGCATCACACTTAGTTATCACAATGTTAGTGACTGTGTTGCCTATGCTTGTCTTACTTTCCCATAACTATTTTGTACTTAAAAATCTGTGATTCTTAGTCCCTTTGCCTTTTTTACGCAGCCCCAACCCCTTCTCCCTTCTGTCAACCACCAGTTATGAATATGTTTCAATTTTGTTTGTTTTTTATTTTGTTCTTCAGATTTTACATATAAGTGAAACCGCACAGTATTTATCTTTCTGTTTCTGATTTATTTCACTGAGCATAATACCCTTTAGGTCCATTCATGTTGTCACAAATGGTAAGATGCATTACTTTTTATGGTCGAGTAATATTATATTGAATATATATATATACCACAGCACTTTTTTACCCACTTATCTATCAATGGGCATTTGGGTTGTTTCCATAACTTGGTTATGGTAAATAATGCTGCAATGAACATAGGGGTGCATTTATTCTTTCAAATTAGTGTTTCTGGCTTCTTTGGATAAATCCCTAGAAGAGGAATCACTGGGTTGTAAGGGAGGTCCTTTTTTAATCATCTGTGGAAATGTCATACTGTTTCCAGTCTGCATTCCCACGGACAGTGCATGAGGGTTTCCTTTCTCCACATCCTCGCCAGCACTCGTCATCTGTGGATTTATTGATGAGAGCCATTCTGACAGGTTTGCAGTGATATCTCATTGTGGTTTTAATTTTAACTATCCTCTTCTTTAATGATTATCACAACATTCCTTAACCTGATCACTGTTCCAACAGGCAATAGACCAAACGACACTGCCATGTCAATCCTTATGTTCCTTTATCTCTCCATCTTGATTTCTTATTCCTTCTGATCCTTAGGGGAATCCCTATACTTCCTCCTGGTACTCATTATTATGGTTACCTACACCTCATCCAGCCAGCTCCTCCTCAATATTTTCAATCAATCCAGCCTGCATTCCTGTTTACAGAGCAGCACTCACAACTTCAATGTCCTAAACCAGACTCAGTCAGAAAACAACAGTGGGGCTTTCTTAGGACAGTGTTGATGGAGTCTACAGTAGTGGTTGGTAATATCCTAGGCCTTCTCCACATTCACTCAGCACTCACTCACTCACTGACTCACCAGAGCAGCTTCCATTCTGTAAGCCCCATTCATGGTAAGTCCTACACAAACAAGTGTGCCATTTTTAGCTTTTACATTGTATTTTTACTGTAGTTCTTCTATGTTTAGATATGGTTAGATACACAAATACTTACCATTGTGGTATAATTGCCTGCATATTCATCAGAGTGCCATGTTCTATAGGTTTGAAGACTAGGAGCAATGGGCTATATCAGATAAGGTAGGCATGTAGTAGGTTACACCATCTAGGTGTGTGTAAGTGCACTCTGCCATGCTTACACAATAACAAAATCTCCTAAAGATGCAGTTCTCACAATGTATCCCTGACATTAAGCAAGGAATAACTGTAGCATAAATATACTTCATTACTGAACTAGTTGTTAAATATTCTAAAGTTAATAATGAATTGTGACGCAGTATACATCACACTCTTTAATGTATTGATTTGAAAGAGGTTAAGAGGGGATGAGAATGAGAGAGAAACATAGATTTGTTGTTCCACTTATTTACACACTCATTTGCTGATTCCTGTATCTGCCCTGACTGGGGATCGAACCCACAACCTTGGCATATTGGGATAATGTTCTAACCCAGCAGTTCCCAACCTTTTTGGCACCAGGGACCTGTTTGGTCAAAGATAATTTTTTCACAGACTAGGAGCAGGGCAGGGGTGGGCCAGGAAGTGGAACTTAGGAGGTAATGAGAGTGAAGCTTCACTCATTAGTCCACCACTTGCCTCCTGCTATGGGGCTCCATTCCCAACTGGCTATGGACAACTACTACTAGTGATAGTCCCTGGCCCCAGGGGTTGAGGACTGCTGCTCTAACCAACTGAGATACCCAGCCAGGGCCTACAGATCACATATTTTTTTATTGGAGAAACTAACATGGTTGAAGAGAAAAGTATTTTTTTTTCATTGTTTGCTTCTTTTTTCACAGAATAATAGAATGGAAGAGTTAGAGGGAGTCTTAGAAGGCATCTAACACAATCTGCTCCCTGGTCATGTCGCCTTCTTTACAGTAACTCTGGCAGCTGCAGTCTGAACTGACCCTGTGAAATAAAACACACCATTTCCCAAGGACATGCATTTCTACACTAAATTCTGCTATTTTCATGAATGCATTTCTATATTAAACTAAAATCTGTCTGAAATACTAATTTTCTCTAGCTATTTTACTGGATATTAAGCAGAATAAGTTGAATTCCTCATAGTATTTGTTGAAAATAAATATTGTCATTAAGTTCCCCAAATATTTACCTACAATATTATCTCCTTTAAAAATTCTTCTTCTGACATAATGAACAGAACTTTTCTCATGTGAAATCAACTGAATATTGCAGATTGTACATTTAAATACAAGATAAAATGTACTATTGTTTTCATAACGTTGAACACCACTAATAACATTTAAAATTGCATTTTGTACAATTGCTTATAATTGCCATAATTTATCTGTGCCTTTAAATAAGTGAATTGTACTGTATGTATATTTTGTATCAATAAAGTTAATAAATACACATATAAAGATGTACATAAATCTTTATATATATATTTATAAGTCCTTTTCCTTTCTCCTTTTTATTATTATATTTGTTTTCTTTCTTTGTTTTAATAAGCTAGCTAGAGCATCCCCTAAAATGAAACTGAATTTTTCATCAACTTTACTAATGTACAGTGATATACAGGGCAGGAGAAAAGGAAGATTAAATAACAAAATAGATAGGGTTGAATTATATCAACATCTTAAAAGGCAGGAACAATATTTTTATATGTCTGTTGAATAGTTACACATATTAACTATGAATTAGCATAGAAGACAAAGGTCAGCAAATTTTAAAAGAGAAATAAAGAAATAATAATTAATAATAAAGATTAACTTTTTAAATTAAGAGAAAAGATTAATCACTTTCAAATAAATAAGAATAAACTCCCCTAACTACTAGGTAAAACAAGAATAAAAACTAGAGTTTTGAAAATCTTAGAACTTTAGATATCAGAAAAAGTGAATGCATGTAAAGCTTTTATCAGAAGAAACTATAAATGATTTATTATTTAGCCTTAAATAGCATCATTAACCAAAAATAATAAAATAAGTTAAATGTTAGTAAAATAATAGAAAATTAAATGTAGGAAAGCAGGTTGGCAGAATAATAAAACAAAAAGCAAGAGACAATGAGTTATATAATGTAAGAATAATAAAGTTGGTAAATAAATTCCAGACTTGGTTTTATGTTAAGGGTGGGAGTGCTATAAAACAGAATTAACATTTTTGAGTAGTTACGACATGAAGAGAACTGTGCCAAATACGCACATATCATGAACAACAATATTATAATTTTATCTTTATTTTCTGCAACTCAATATTTCTGGCATTGAACACTTATCTTTCTGATTCAGAATATTTAATCTGGTCTTTTCAATATAAATATAGCTCCATTTGTTACAGTTTAAGAGGTCCAGAATTTTCATTTTGTATCAGTGCATGGCACGGAACAAGTACTGAATGCATAATCATTGAATGAGTTGAATTGAAAATTCAAAAAAGTTCCAGTCCCCTCCTCACTGCCAAAAGATGTTGTTCATGTCTCAGTGTTTATCTGTCTCAGTTTTATGTTGGCATATCATGCAACATAATTTACCTCAGCTATTTCTCTGGTTCTCTGAGCCCAGTTTTGAGATCTAAAATGTAAGCATATTGTTGTCTCATCTTGGCAGGATGTTCTACTCTACACTTAGGCTGTCAATTTACTGTACATTAGTTTTAAGGCCCCTTGCAAAGTCATTGGGCTTTCTCTCTTTAAGCTGGTTTATATTCTCTTCCTGAGGCAGAGGTAACATAATCAGTTTTCCCAAACGTGCTTGACACAGGATTCAAGAGGCCTTGGACTCAGGGACTCAGTCCTTGGATTCAAGGACTCAGGCTCAACTCATAGAGAAGCAGAGAGTGGACTTTTACCTCCTGGTTAAAAACAGCCAGACTAGATGAATCCAAAGCCACCAAAGCATCATAACTCCTACATTTAATTTTCTATTATTTTACTAACATTTAACTTATTTTATTATTTTTGGTTAATGATGCTATTAACCAAAGCCACCTAGAGCATCAAAACTCTAGGACTCTATGGAAGCTAATACCATTTATTCCTTTTTTATGGGATGTCCTACTATTTTTTTTAGAAAATCATCACACTTTTTCCCTTTTGCTAATTTTTGACTAGTATTTACTTATTTTATCTACTATATATAACATGGAGATATGGAGAGAAATGAAATAAGAAGAGTGGAATAAGATAATCTCAAATAATTTTACTTTACTGATTGTACCTTTACAGAGAAAATAATATGAAACAAATGTATAGTTATACTTGAAGGAGAACTTAGAACAACTATATTTCACATTCAATGGTCTGAAAAATAGCTTTTGAAAACTATACCATACGAAGGCAAACTACCACAGAAGGAGCACCTGACAGGATCTACCCCTGGGAAAGGACATGCCCAGGATCCTCATAGCTGCACATAGACTGAGGGCCAGTTTGCCAAGTGTATTCTAGCAGGAATGAACTTTTGCCTTAAAGAAAACCCCTGATACTCTGGTGAATTCATAGTCGATACAGGTCATAATGAAAATGCACATATTCTTCTAAGAGTTTATTTTCTGAACACATAATGGTTGCCACCTCATAACTAAGTAAAACATTTAAAGCTTGTACTAGTTTTTGGGAAAAAAATGGAGACATTGGAGACCCTAGTAATCATATACTTCTCCTAACACTGAGCATTACAAATCCTTTTTGGAAACTGATACGGTTTAAATTATAACATGATTTTGTTTATTGATACCTTGGTATACTCTATGTGAAAACTGTAACACTTTTTATTTTTTAACATAGTGATTATCCTTGTAACAGCAAACCAGATTTTCTGTTAAGATATCTAGTCTACCCTGGCTTTTGAAAGTTTGTGATATTATCATAACATATTCCATTACACTGCTTTGTCGGCACACTGCTCATTTTCTGAAATTAAAGCTGTCTTAAGAATTATGCGAAGGTTCTCTTTCTCTCTCTATATATATATCTTTTCCCTCTCCCCTTTCCACTCTCCTCTCTCTCTCTTTCTCCTCTCAGTCTGCCTCTCTCTCTTCCTCCACCACCCAATGCTACAGTGAGTTTATTGCAAAAAATGGGTCTGCATAATAATGACCTTTAATCAGTAAAAATAGAAAAATGCCTATATACTTAGAATACTTTAAGGTCAAAGAAAGAGAAAAAAAGAAAGAAAGAGAATTCCCCCAGTTAGCTACTTGCAACAGCAAACTCAAATTAAGTTAAAAATATTTTAATATGGTGTAAACAATTTTTTCATAAAATGCACATTTACTATGTTTGTTTTTTTTCCATCTCCCTATGCCAGGATGAAAATTGTAAACTTTTAAAAAATACTCTCACTTTGTATTAGCAGTGATAGTACAGCTTTATAAATAAAGATATTTTTACTCAATAAAAAAAATTTTAAATGTTTAGTTGCATAGTAAACATTTTAACATTTTGTCTTATGTTCTTCTTGGCATGCCATTTTTATTCCAATTTAGTCCACTACATTTTTGTGGGCTGATTAATAGTGTGTAATTCTATGTGATTTCCTCCAGTGCATAAGCATTTGGCACTGGAAACACAACAGATCCAAATATGTGTCCTTGGCTTAATGACCAGTGAATAATACATAGCTCAACTGGATTCCGGTATACAAACACAAAAAAACAAAGAATGGAAAATACTAGTATCAGTTTTAATTGATGAAGTATCTGAACACATGAGCTCTTAGCTTATTACTACCCATTTGCAGAACATTTTACATCAGAAAATCTTTTCTTATTTTGCTTAAATAGTTTAGTTTTTAATAGTCAGCATGTGCTGCATGCTGACTGAACTCTTTAGTAGCTGGTTTATTTGCCAGGTTATCAGATAGCTGTAGAAACTGGCAATTTGGAAGTCAGTTGATAGAAATCTTCATAAACAATCCCATTCTTTTCTTTCTTTTTTTTTAAATAAATCTTACTATAGTCAGAAAATAACAGTTTAATTTTATTAAATTAGAGTAAGGTTATCTGGAAATATAGTTTTAAAATGGCATTTATACAGAAGCCTAACCATTTAGTAACATACATTATTACTTGATAAAATATTCTCTTTTAAATTGAAGAAATATAAAGTAGAGAATATTGTAACATTCTCCAGAATGGTTTTGTTAAGTTGCAGCCAGGAATGAGCAGCCGGAGGGGAAATAAAGGTAGTGTCTTCGCCATTACAATCTAACAAAGAATTTAATACAGGAGACTAGAAGTAAAAGGGAGACCTGTCTCACCACTTAATTCAGCAGTTCTGAGCCCAGTTTGATAAGATTGCCAGGTGTCCCAAGCATTGTAAGCACAATAGCTCAGGAGAAGGGGAGTCCTTGAGACTATGCTGAGAAAAGAGGCTTTTGTAAGCTTTTGCAGCAATCTCACTGAGATTGCCAGGTGTGCTAAATATCACAAGCAGGAACAGAAAAGGAGGGAGCGGGGGTCCTTGAGATTCTCTGCTGGGAAAGCCAGCCTTTGTAACAACTTCACTAACTAGACAGAAAGCTTTACTAACTAGAAAGAAAGCCTTTGTATTAATCCTGAAGGTCTAGAAGGGGGCAAAGAAGGGTACCTCTGAAGCCAGCTAAGGTATAAGACCCCTGAACCCTAGTAGCCAGGACTGATCTGACTGCTTGTAATCCAAGTGTCCACATGCAGCTTTTTGATCAAGTAGCTTTATTTATTTTATTTCATAAATAAACTTGCTATCTCCTTTCTATTATAGGTGTTTGTCTCTCACTTGAATTTGTGTCTTGTGAGCAAGACAAGAACACAGGCTGGGGAGGGACCCCTCCTGACTCAGGTCTCTGTCCTTAACAGTTTCGTGAATAATGGCAATGAGCATTTATAAATCATGGATGGGTTTCATTTATTTCTTTATCTGAAGAAAACAAAAGAGCAATATTTACCTTTTAATTTCTGTCCTCTGCATGAAGAGGTAGGCAAAGATTATTTTTGCTTTTGTTTTTTTGTCCATGTATTGAGTAATCATTTTTACAAAATGTTCAAATGGTTAAAGTTTTAGGAATTGTATTCGGTACCGTAAAGCCCTCCAAAATTGGCCATCATTTCCCAATCATCTACTGAATCGGACCATCATGGGGTCCTAGCCAGTCAACAGAAAAGATGTTAAGTATGAAGTAAAGACATTGAGGTCAAAAGGGAGGTGATAGAAAAAATAAGGCTACAAAAGAGTCCCTGTCAAAGGAGAAAGTGTGCAGATGTACACTTATTCAAAACTGTGGCTTGGTCTGATTCCATCTTTCATTCAGGAATGGCATGAAGGAAATCTTACTAATCTCAAGAAATACCCAACTGTAGTTTCCCTTTTTATGACATCCTGGAGTCACTGTGTGTATTGGATATCCCAGTAATGCTCTCCGGTTATTTTCTCTCTTTAGACCAAATGTATAAACTGTCCTTTGTTCACACACAGTCATTCCACTGTTCGGACCTTCTGGTAACACTAATGTTCATTCCCTTGTGGTAATTGATACATCAGTCACACAAGCCATTTTCTGCTTTCTATACTTCCAGTATCACTGTAGACCAAACACATAGTAAGTAAAAGGATAAACGTGCCTGGGGTTTCAAAATGTAAAATTCACTCTCCCTTAACCACTCACTTTCCAATTTCCTCTCAAGGCAGACTTTGAAGGGCCATTCAGACACCACTTTTTATTCCTCTCAGAAGAACTTAACATGTTTTCCTGATTAAAAGGGAAGAATGGCTTTTGCAGATTTTCCCCCTAGAAAAAAAAATTATGATAAAATAGGACAGAAAAAAAGAACATTTCTCCAACAGCAAAAACAAAACTAAGTTGGAAAATAGCTGTTTAGCAACACATTACTAATGAAACAAATACTGATGGAAACTTCATTTTTCAATAGAAATAGTGAGAAGCATAACCATATCTGAATGCAGTACGCCACTGAACATATACTACCGAGCTCTAAATTTCCACTCCTGGCTTTTCTCAGGTCAACCATGGGCCCACTCTGCACAGAGCAAATGGCCTTCTACTCCCCTTCCCTGGAAATGGCAGGCGGTCATAATAACTGCTCTGCTTACCATTCGAGATCACTGTGAGCGGGGGATAAAAAGTTAACGCATATGATTTTAGAATCTTTGTGTTATTTAAATATATACTGTTTTACAGAGTATAGATTTTATGACACTATCATTTAATTAAAGATATATTAATATAATCTTCATTCAGACATTACTCACTGAACATTAATTGACCACCCCATGTGAAAAGTTTTAATAAGTATTTCCACTGATGTTTTCAAAATAGAGGTGAAAAATTGCAATATTATTTTATATTTACTTTTCTAAGGTTCTGAGAGGAGAAGGAAAGAGACACATAATACACTATTATATTGTTTAAATGGAAAATTTAAGTAGTAGGGACTTCTACTGAACTCATTTTGAAAATGGACTATAGCAAAAACAAATAGAGAAAGAACAAATGATAATATGGAGTGGAGACCTCATGTCAGAGTGGTATACTTGAGGAAATTTAAAGGACCCAGTGCTTCTGGTGACATTTACTAACTTTTAACAATATATCAATGATACTGTTCTATGACCTCTGTTTGTCCCTAAACTAGCCATCTAACATTTACTAATTCACCCAAATATAAGCTATAGCAAAAGGCAATGGGTACAGTGGTTGAATACGCAAGCTACAGTGCAAGACTATCCATGCTTAAATCTTAAAGCCATAGTAGCTTTGCAACCTTAGAAAAGTTACTTAAATTCTCTATGCTTCCATTCCTTTTTCTGGAAAACTGGGGTGACAGTAAATTAACATGTGGGAAGTACTTAGAACAGTGTCAAGTGTATTATAAGCACCATATAGCTTTTAAACATTACTACTTTCTCCACATGTTTTCTTTAGAGTCTCTCAGTGAAAAACACTATAAATTAATTGACAATAAAATATATTATTGTATTCAGAAAAATCCCAGAAAATTTAAGGCACAAATAATAGTAACAACAATAACTATCATACACAGAGAGAGAGCTCAGCTTTGCCTGGCACTGTCCTAAACCTGTTACATGCTACATTTAATTACTATTTCAACCCAAGTTACCATAATGAGCTCCCCTTTGCATATAAGGAAACCGAGGCATCCCAAGATAAGCATTTACCCAAGATCATACAGCTAGAAAGTGCTTGAGCTGTGGTTTCAACCAGCCACTCACTGTGTCTCCAGAGCTAGCTAGCACTGTTAACCTGTAGTGCCTCTAAAGGTACCATGTAGATGTAAATATTTATACCTGCGGTAATTCAAAGGTACTTAGGTATTAGCAAAAATATTCAGATTCTCCAATATCCTGGATACACAAAATTTTATTACATATATTTTAAAGTATCATTTAATTTTTAAATAATTTTTAAATTTTGAGCTGCCTTAAACCCTGCACAATAACTCGTATTATATTTGCCACAAGATGGCAAACTTGACCAAGAGGTGCTCGTATTTGTGAGGTGCAAGGACAGATCACTAGGTACTTTACATTAGAGCCGAAACCAAACAAACAAAAGAAGATCAGTATCCTTCTGTATTTCACGTAAACAGAGATATTTAAATTTCCTTTAGCCATGCTCATTCTTGGCAGAAAATATGCAATAATATTATTCAGCTCATGTGTTCAAAGTTATGCCTATCGTTTCTCGTCATTAAAAGCATTGTATCCTGTTCTATATATTAAATGTTCTGCTCACGAGATCAAAGTTTTGGTCTGACTTTGTGATGCTTTCTCATGAAATATTTTGATTATATAAAGATTATATATCCCCTGGGAAAAATGCTCTCTCAATGTACCTATCCATACGGGTGCTTTAGATGGAAATAAACATTTGCATTGGAACTGCTCTGTGGCCTGTCAGCATCACTGCGGCCCATCACCGCTGTCAGAGCATTACCAGGAGACTAAACACTGGGCAAAAGCCTTGATAAGTTAGACTCACTCTGAACCTTGAAGACAGTCCTTTATGGGCAGATTCTGCAGGCTAATCCCATGCAGAATATAACTAAAAATGGGACCTGTTTTACATTTCTGGGCACAATAATATTAAAAAGTGGAATGAAAACGCTATGAGACACATTACAAGATACACCTTCTTTTTGTCAAAATACAGCCTATTTTTCACATTACCGTTCTAAGAGAATTCCAAGGCATTGCTTGCACTTGAAAAAGCTGGGCAAAGTTAAGGAAGATTTTTATATTTAAGTAACAACTTCCCGAGAGTGATAGGATCGGCTTAGAGAGCTGTCAGTTCCCTTTAAACCATGTAGCACAATCTCCAGACAGCTAGCTAGAGGACAGTCCCTCTGTGAGTGCTAGGATCAATGAAAAGTCATGTGTGGCTCCAACTTTCTCACCCCAGAATCTTAGAGACTGAATCTGTACACATCACAACTCTGGCCAGCTCTGGAGTAGAAATGGATTTGAGAGATAAAACCCAAATCTCTTGTGTATGAAGACAAGGAACTAAATTCAGGACTACCGTGCTGGCTGAGTGAGCTCAAACCAACTCTGCACGCTATTATCTCAGTGCCAAGGTCTAAACCTTAAGACCTCTCCTTCTTTATGGACCCTTTAGGAAGGAAAAGGAAGTTTCAAGATGCAAAGCTTTTCTTATATATAAACTTTCATCTGTTTGTTTACATGAAGGAGAATTGAGTTGGGCCTTTTTCTTTAAGTCCTTTTTTTCTGTGGTCCAATCAAGCCTTCCTTACACTCTGTTCTGTTAAAAATTAATGCTTCAAAACATTTGCCCAAATTCATAGACTGGAACCAGGGTTCTATCTCTGGTGTGTCTGCATCTCTGAGGCAAATCATTGCCTCAGGCTGTGCGGTGGCCACCAAACAGATATTTGGAGATCTGCTACTGTGATAGTTGTTAAAACAGGAGGAAGTCAAGATTTCACAGACTCAGAATTCCTACATAATTTGTGAAGTAGTAAATAAATTAAAATTTTTGGAAATTTCTAATAATAATACGATTAAGGGTGTGTGTCTAGATGAAAATTCATGTCAATGGTGTTCATGGGCCCCTTCCATAATCCCTGGGGTAAACACTTCCCCAAATAGTCAGTGACAGGTGGCTGCTTCTTGCCATTTTAGGACATTATAGGATTAATGGAAAATTATAAAAAAAAAGAGCATTTTCTCTAAGAATGACTTGTGAGACATACCCATTCAATAAGACAATAATCTGAATAAACCTCATTTGTTTCAGACCATGTATAGTATTCATTGCTTCTTTTGCAGTTATTTGTATAAATATTAGTTTTTATAAAATACTAACATAAAGGTATACTAACTAAGGTTTACAGTCAAAAATTAGAAAGTACAAGTCTAAGACTAGCAGTACCAGTAATAGAGGACTCTCTGTGTAAGTCAGGAAGGGGATTTCAGTCCAAGATCTCTTTTCTGTATCCCTGATGAGCACCATTATGCCCAATTCTGCAAAACTATTATTAGTTAGTATATTAGATTTCTAGTTCTGCTGCCATAAGTTCCCACAAACTTGGCAATATGAGACAACACAAATTTGTCATCTCATAGTTCTGGTGTTCAGAAGTCCAGGGGGAGTGGCTGGTTTGTCTCATCTGTGTAGACAAAGCAGGCAGAACTGCATTCCTTTCGGGAAGTGCTGTCAGGGGAGAATCCTTTTTCAGGGACATGAAGGTTGTCAGCAGGTTGATTTCCATGTGTCAGTAGGACTGAGATCCCTGCTTTATGACTGGTTGTCAGCTGAGGATTGCCTTTAAGTCCTAGAAGCCTTTCTCCAGGCTTGCATAATCTCGACACTTACAACTGGCAGGAATAAGTCAAATCATTCTCAGGCCACATCTTTCTTGATGTCTCTGCTGCTGCATTTCTCTCACTGACTCTGCCTTTCTCTTCCACTTCTAAAAGCTCATACAACTACTTGGGTCAACCAGGATCATCTCTCTATTTTAAGGTAGGCTGATTAGCAAGTAGCCTTCTATCCATGTACAAAGTCCTTTTAGCCATGTTGCATAGTGAGGGGTTCCAGGGATTAGGGCATGGAAACTTTTGGGGGCCATTATTCTGCCTACCAAGCTAAGTCAAGTGATATAGGCTATGTTTTATAAGAGAATTATTCCAGCCTAACACATGTTTTTATTGCTAGGTCTCTGTTTTCTTTTGCTTTAATGCATATGTCTATGATTCTTATGTACACTTATTTAAAAATCCTAATTCATAAAAACCATTTTGGAATCACTTGCACTATCTAAGAATTTTCTAAGTAAATGTCCTTTTTAAAATATATATTTTATTTATTTACTTTTAGAGAGGGGAAGGGAAGGAGAAAGAGAGGGAGAGAAACATCAATGTGTGGTTGCCTCTCACGTGCCCACTACTGGGGACCTTACCTGCAATCCAGGCATGTGCCCTAGACTGGGAATTGTACAGGTGACCCTTTGGTTTGCAGGTTGGCACTCAATCCTTTGAACCACACCAGCCAGGGCAAATTTCCTTGATTCATCTTATTTTTAGGTAACCTAGTGGCAGATTGAAACTTTCTCGAGATTGCTAGCAAATGAATGACACATTTGTTCCTGAAGAAAGTGAAGTTTTGAAACAGAAGCATAATCAGAATACACTCAAAAGACTCCTGGACAACTAATGCCTTTTCCATAGCCTCTGTCCAACCAGCACTTTCAACAGGCAGCACCAGTTGGAGTTCTCTGAAACGGATGGCCTCACATCCCTCTGCAGGAGAAGTAGAGTTTGTAGCAAAATTCATTTAGCATTTGGCAAAAGTATAATTTTAAAGGCTTTGATGAATAGTTCAAAATTAAAAAGAAGTAGGTTTTATATGGGAAGTAGGGACCTCAGATTAAATGAAAACAAGCTGATCAATAATAATGATGTTGCTGACAACAGTAACAATAAAAATAATAAAGGAAATAATAACATCAAATAATTGCTGAAGAGTATAAACTTATTTGACATGTTAGGCAAGGTGTTCACTTAGGAGGAGAATTGAGTGGGTGAGACACCAGGTTGGATTTGGGAGAAGAGCAGGCTGAGGGGTGTGAGGTAAGTTTTCTTATCCCCAAATCAATTGATCAAATAGCTGGGTATATTCATGACTTGGGAGAAGCCCAAAGTCATTGAAAATACTAAAGTATAGGCTTTTTTAAAATAATAGCTGCTTTGTGCCCTTTTAAAATGTTAAATGTTGGCACTGCAGTGTGCGAGGCCTGGGGGACTCCAAGAAATGAAGCGGGAACACTGATTGGACAGACCATCATTTCAAAAGCTCAGCAGACCAGCTGTTTCCGGGGAGACAACACAGCTTCCAAACACACTTTTTTGCTGGTAGTGGCACTAATTTTTAAATTTGGAAACCTGAAAACAAAGTTGACACTTCTCAACAAACGAAGGCCACGAAGAAACTTCCTAATTACAGAAACTTTGTAGACATAAAAGTCTAGATGGCTTTATTTAGGTTTTTGTTATAATTCTCCTGAACTCAAATTCAAGAGATGAGAAAATTACTGAGGCAGTGCACCATGTCCAAAAAGCATTGGACTGGGAGATGGGTCTGTAGTTCTCATATTAGCTCTGTCCCTATATAGTTCTTTCTTTTTCTTTTCTCCTGTATACATGTGTGTACACATATCTTTCTCATTGCCCTCTTCAGTATAAATATATAAGGCAGTTAAATTCATTTGTCACAGATGCATTTCATCTTGGGTCCCCCATATATCCAGGCTGAGCCTTAATTTTCATACAGTAAATAGTATACACTCTTTGTGGTAAGCAGTTCTGTGGGTATTAGCAAATACCACAGAAGACATGCATATAATCGTGTCTTCACCGGCATATCATCACACAGAACAGTTCTATCAGCCCCCAACATCTCCTCACAATGCTTCTGTGCTCCTCCTACCCTCAATGCTTGACAACCTCTGATCTCTTTCTTTCTTTGATTTACTTATCATTGTTTTCCAGGTTCTAGCTTCGAGTTCCAGGATTCACTTATTTAAAAAATTATTTCTAAGCATTTATTCTGTTGATGCTATCATATTTGGGATTTTTTGGTTTGTTTGTTGATTTATTCAAACTCTTGTTGTTCTTCATCGGCATATAGATATGATTGATTTTTCTGTATTTACCATTTATCCTATGATATCGCCAAACACACTTATTAGTTCTGGCAGCTTTTAGGTAGATTTTGGGGAGATTTTTTACAAAGACAATAATGCTGAGAATAAGAAAAAATGTTTTCCCCCCTCTATTCATTAAGGCTTTTATTTTTTTGTATCTGGCTTTATTGCGCTGATTAGGACTTCCAAAACAAAGTTGACCAAGATGGGAAGAGAGGATTTTTTTTTGCCATTTCATAGCCCTTAGTAGTAAACAATTCAGTTTCTCAGAATTAAGCATGCTGAAAGATGTAGAATTTTCTTGTTGTCTCTGTTTTATAGAAGCCCTGTGTTGAAGTAGTTTCATTCTATTCCTAGTTTGCCAAGGGTTGTGGCAGATGCTGGCCAGCAGTATCCATCCCTGCTGCGGATGCTCGTCAAAACATGAGAAAAATATACACAGGGACAGCCGAGTCCTGTGGGGAAACAGAGACGAAACGGCCACTCTCTCTAGTGGAGAGAGTCTCAGCCACCCTCTTGGAGAGCGCCTCCTTCTCCCGCCCAAGCAGGCTTTTATTAAACCTACCGATACAGTTTGCAAATTACAAGTAGTTAGCTTTGAAAGGTGCTGGCAGATCTCCTGCTGAGATCCTAAGCCAGAGATTTTGGGGTTTTATCATTTAAAAAGACTATAGGACTTAAAAACTTAGTTTCATTTCCTGCCTGTGCCTTCATATTCTAATTAAAGAACATCCTCCAGCAAGCAGAACTCACAGGATTTTGCATATTCTATGTCTCAGGCCTGATTACCCCGGGGGTCCACCAACTCTGGTCTGGAATGCACCACCCCTGTTATTTCTGCAGGCCTGAGTTGGGCAGAGGAGACAAAGGCAGCCAGGAGACTTGGATTTCTCAAGGACTCAGGCTTTGTCAAAGCCGAGGGGGCAGGGATCAATGTCGGTCACCCCTTCATTTCCACAGCCCCCCAAGTCCTTCCCTGAGGCCTCCACGTGATCATGTCTGTCTTAGGTGATTCCCCCCATGGGAAATCTTACCCATCATTGGCTAACTGATCAAGTATTGGGGGCCGGCACAGAACAGGCAGCGTTCATGCCAGCACAATAAGTTTTTGTCTCCTTAGTGGCTCCTGGTTCAGAGGCCTCTTACTGAGCCATAGTCACAAACAGTTACAGATTCCTGAGACCAGGCAGGGAGGACCTCAACAAAGGTTATTTATCTTATTAATTTTATCTGAAATATGAAATATATTTTTCTACTTTATCTGTCCATTTGGTAAATGATAATGTTTACATTTCTAATATTGAATCGACTTTGAACTCTTGAAATTAAATCCAGTTTGTCAGGATGTTTAATCCTTTTTATATATTGTTGGATTCAGTTTGCTCAGGATTTCTGTGTATATGTTCAATAATGGGTCTGTAACTTTCTTATAAAGTCTTTGTTCAGTTTTAGTGTTAGAGTATTGCTGACCTCAGAAGTGTGTTTGGAAGTGTTCCCTCTTCTATTTTTCTGGAAGAATTTTGTGCAATTGCTGTTATTTCTTCCCTAAGTGTTTGGTAGAATTCATCAGGAAATCATCTAGGCCCAGAGTTTTCTTATAAGATTTTAACAATGAATTCAATTTCCTAATAGATATAGAACTACTGAGGTTATCTATCTATTTTTTGTGCAAATTTTATTAGTCTGTGTTTTTTAAGGAATTTCATTCATCTAAGTGGTTGTGTTTATGAGCTTAAACTTGTAAGATTTCATTATTTTCCTCCAAGTGTCTGTGGGATCTCTCATAATGCCTAATGCCCTCTCTTTCATTTCTAATATTAGCACATTCTGCTTTCTTTCTTTTTTTCTTTGCCAATCTTCAGTTTTACCAATGTTATTAATCTTTCCAACAACTTTGGATAACCTTTGCATTCACTGCCTTTCTCTACTGTTTTGCTGTTTTTAACCACATTGCTTTTTGCTTTAAGCTTTATTACTAGTTTCCTTCTGTCTGCTTTGAGTCATGTTTGCAGTTCATGCTCTACTTTTTTAAGATGGAAAATTAGATTACTGAAATGAGGTCATTAACATTCCAAATTACATTATACCTCTTTATATTTAATGTAAAGACCTGGCAATTATATATCTCTCCAATTGTATGTGATAATTTTGCCATGTGAATGCATTTTGCATATGCTCTTAAGACAAAATACATTATTATTATATTTGTTTTATGGTGCCACATAGTTATATTTTAGAACACTTTCAGAGGAAATACATTAATCTCTTCCCCCCTCATTTATTCCACATCTAATCCTTGGCACTCCTTTGGTAGACGCAAGTTTCTTAGTATGTTTCTTTTTCCTGGAAGCCTTCACTTACAATAGATTTTTAGGTTAGATATAAGGCAATGTGGATCTTCAAGTGTTTTTGTTAGTTTCATAAAGTCTTTATCCTTTTTTGAAGGATATTTTCACTGGGTATACTATTTTGGCTTTTTTTTTTCCCAGCACTTCATATGTTACTTTACTATTTTCTTGCTTGCCTTTGTCACAGTTGCTCCTATATATGTAGTGTGTGTTTTTTCTCTGACACCTTTCAAGATTTTTATATGTGAGTTTATTTTCAACAGTTTGAATATAACTTGATATGCTTGTATGTGTATGTTTTACCTTACCCCACTTCACATTCCCTGAGATTCTAAGGTCTGTGGTTTGATTTCATTAATTTTGGAAAGTCCAAGGGTATTACTTATCTAAATGTTTCATTTCCCTTATTATATCTTCTTGAATTCCAATTATGCATATAAAAAACTCATGCCTTCTCACAGTTTCTGGGTGCTTTCTTCTGACTCATTTTGCTATTTTGTATCTTTTCCTTTATGCTCTGTTTTTTAATTGTGTTTTATTTTGGGTTATTTTAGTGACTCTTTCCTTAGCTATGTCAAGTCTATCAATGAACTTATTAAATGTATTTCCTCCATTATTTTTTATGTCACTATGCTCTAAATTTCTAGTATTTATTTCCATTTGAATCTTTTCTTATGATGTCCATCATTCTGATGAAATTATCTGTCTAATATTAAGTATTGTCTCTTGTTTCCATTGGACTTTTTAAAAACATATTATCCATTTAAAAATAAATTTCCTAGTTCTAAAATAAAAAAATATGAGTGTCATAAAAATTTGATTATTTTAATCATTTTTTCTCCAGAACTATTTTTTTTGTGGTTTAATTATTGTTTCTTTAAAAACTAACTAATAATAGTAAATTATATATAAGGAATATTAAGTTCTTTGATGAAAACTTGAAACTGATGCTTGTAATTATTTGGTTCAACTAAGTAAATTTTTTTTATTTTTTATAATGTGTTTTAATGTACTTATGGAAAACACCAACTCTAAATCTCACAGCCATGTGTAATAATTGAACTCATGCTAACATTAACCATCTACATTTTAATAATAAACATAAATTACTCATTATAAAACTTTTCTCTCTGTATTAGCTATGAAGCAGTTTCTCTATGGTGTGGTGAGAGATCTCTTATGTGAAATAAATATTATATAAGACAAGTTTTCAGCTCCCAAAGAGCTTCCAAATTATAGTGTGCTACTTCCAAGTAATGGTAATTTTGACAACTTGAAACAGAAACACAGAAAGCGATAGACTTAGCTTGAATCATGACTTCCAGTTAAAATGGCAGAGAAGGTAAACACTGTGCTCGCTTCCTCCCACCTTCAAATCAAAATTACAACTAAGCTATAGAACAAATATCATTGAGGACCCCTTGAAGACAGGCTGAACAGAAGTTCTGTAGCTAAGACTATAAAGAAGAAGCCAGGACAAGACTGATAGGAAGGGTGGTGACATGACACTGGAAGGTCCCACACCAGCTGGAATTAAGAGTCAGGAAGATCTCTCAGATGTGAAGGTCCCTCTTAGGGAGCAAAATACCTAGCTCAACACCAAGCTTCCAGCCTGGGGCACTTGTGCTGGGAAGAGGAGTTCTCCTAATGTCTTGCTGTGAAAAGCAGAGGGATTGCACTGAGACAGAGCATTGCTGGGAGCCCCAAAAATTTGTCTTGAGGGGCCTGTGTTGGGCTAGATGGCTCACAGACTTACTCTTTCTGAGTTCCAGCACTGTGGTCTTTCCAAAAAGCAAAGATCTACAAATCTCAAAGAAGCAGTGGCTGGCCTTGGCATAAACTGAACCTCTTGCTAAGCAGACCCAAGCCTGGCTCAAGTAATGACCAGTATGAACTTGCATTGTAACTCTAATTACATGGCCCCAAGCCTGGCGTAAGTTACAGCCAGTGTTGGCTTGAAAGATAGCTCCAAATATATGGCCACAAACCCAGCACAACTGGCAGCAGGCCTTATCTCAAATAGTAGTGTCCATCAAGCCTGGCACTAGTGGTCTCAATAAATTTAAGAATATTAAAGTCATATCAAGCATCTTTTCAACCACAATTGTATGAATCCAGAAATCAGTTACTAAAAGAAAATTGAAAAACATCCAAACTCATGGAGGCTAAATAACATTCTACTAAACAACAGATGTGTTAACAATAAGATCAAGGAAGAAATCAAAATATATCTTGAGACAACAACCCAAAAATCTTTGGGACACAGCCACAACAGTTTTTTTTAAAATCAACAATTACTTTTTAAAAAAATGTTTTACCTTGACTAATCCCTTCACTTTCTTTTAAACAGTATCCCCTCCCTCATCCCCAAAGAAGTTCTAAGAGAGAAATTTGTATCAATACAGGCCTACCATAAGAAACAACAAAATTAGAAGAAATCTTAAATAAAAAATCTAAACTCACACCTACAATAACTAGGAAAATAAGAACTAACAAAGCCTAAAGTAAGTAAAGGAAGGGAATAACAAAGATCAGAGTGGAAATAAATAAAATAGAGTCTAAGTCCAAGAAAAAATAGAAAAGTTCAATGAAACCAATAGCTGGTTCTTAGAAAACATAAAGTGTATAACTCTTTAGTCAGACTCCTAAGAAAAAAGAGAGCAGACCCAAATAAATAAAATCAGAAATGAAAGAGGAGAAGTGACAACTGACACCACAGATGCACAAGGCATTATAAGGAAACACTATGAATATATACGCCAACACATTGGATAATCTGGAAGAAATGCATAAATTTCTAGAAACATACAATTTTCCAAACTGAATCAGGAAGAAACTGGAATTCCAAACAGTACAATAAATGCTGATGAAATCAAGTCAGTAATCAAAATACCTGGAACAAACAAAAGCCTTGGACCAGCTGCCTTTATATGTGAATTTTATCGAACACTGAAAGAGTTAATAGCTATCTTTCTCAAACTATTCAAAAAAAATTGAAGAGAACAGAAGGCTCCCAAACTCACTTACAGTGCAGCATTACCTTGATGCAAAAATCAGACAGACACTACAAAAAAAGTATAGGCCAATATTCCTGATGAACATAGAAGTAATACCCCTGAACAAAATACTAGCAAACTAAATTCAGCAATACATTAAAAAATATCAAACACCATGATCAAGTAGGATTTATTCCCACTATGCAAAGGTGATTCTATATCCACAATTAATTAGTTGATACAACACATAAAATGAAGCATAAAAATCATATGATCATATGAATAGTTGCAAAAAAGGCATGTGACAAAAATCCAATGTCCTTTTATGGTAAAAACTCTCAGCAAAGTGGGGATAGAAGGAATATAACTTATCACCTCAACATAATAAAGGTCATATGTGAAAATGTTGAAAAGCTGAAACCTTTTCTTTAAAGATCAAGAACAAGACAAAAATGTCCACTTTCACCACTTTATTCACCATAATATTGAAAGTCCTAGCCACAACAATCAGACAAGAAAAATAAATAAATAAAATACATCCACATTAGGAAGGAAGGAATAAAACTGTCATGATGACATGATATGATATACAGAAAACACTAGAGATTCTACTAAAAATGATTAGAACTAATGAATTCAGTAAAGTAGCAGAATACAAAATTAATATTCAAAAATTGGTTGTATTTTAGACACTAATAAACAACTATCAGAAAAGGAATTTTAAAAAACAATCTCATTTACAACTACATCTATAAATAAAATATCAAGTAATAAATTGAATCTAGGAGGTAAAAGACCTATACTGGGAAAACTGTAAGACACTGAGGAAAGAAATTGAGGAGTACACAAATAAATGGAAGAATATACCACAATCATGAATAGGCAGAATTGCTGTAATTAAAATATCTATACTATCTGAAGCAACATGCAGATACAATGCAATTTTTATCCAAACACTAATGGCATTTTTTACAGAACTAGAACAAATAATTCAAAAATTTATATGGAACCACAAAAGTTTCCCAAATAGACAAACCAATCTTGAGAACTAAGGACCAAGTTGGAATTATCATGATAACGGACATCAAACTATTAATATAAGCTATAGTAGTCAAAAAACATGGAGGTGGTATAGGTATAAAAACTAATACATAGATCAATAAAACAGAATAGAGAACCAGGACCATGATTATATATAGTCAATTAATCTATGACAAAGGATGCAAAAATACACAACAGGATAAAGACAGTCTGTTCAATAATTGTTGCTGGGAAAACTGGACATACACATACAAAAGAATAAAACTGGATGACTTCTTATACCATATATAAGAATAAACTCAAAATGGATTAAAGACTTAAATATAAGCCTCAAAACCATACAACTCTTAGAAGAAAAATCTTTGACATTGCTTAGTAATATTTTTTGAATATGTTGAATATGTCTCCTAGAGCAAGGGAAAGAAAAGAAAAAAAAAATAAAGAGGGACTATCTCAAACTAAAAAGTTTCCACATAGCCAAAGGAATCATCAACAAAATGCAAAGACAGTCTACTGAATTGAGGAAGATATTTGAGAAAGATACAACTGATAAGGGGTTAATAACCAAAATATATAAGGAACTCATGCAACTTAACACTAAAAAAGTAAACAATTCAATTTAAAAAAAATGTGCAGAGGACCTGAATAGACATTTATCCAAAGAAGATATGTAGATGGCCACTAGACATATGAAAAGATGCTCATCATCACTGATTATAACGGAAATGCAAATTAAAACCACAATGAGATATCACCTCACTCCTGTCAGAATAGCCATCATCACTAAGTCAGCAAACACCAAGCACTGATGAGGATGTAGGGAAAATGGAATCCTCCTGAACTATTGGTGTGATTGTAAATTGGTGCAGCCACCATGGAAATCAATATGGAGGTTCCTCGAAAATGAAAAATACAACTACCATATGATCCAGCAATGTCACTTCTGGGTACTTATCTGAATAAAATCAGAATACTAATTCAAAAAGATATATATGCACCCCTAAGTTTATTGCAGCATTATTTACATGTCCAAGATATGGAAGCAACCTAAGTGTCCAATCGACAGATTAATAGATAAAGAGATGATACATATATACCATGGATTATTACTCAGTCATAAAAAAAGAATAAAACCTTGCTACTTGTGACAGACATAGTAGATATTATGTTAAGTGCAGTAAGTAAGACAAAGAAAGGCAAATGCCATATGATTGCACTTGTATGTGGAATCTAAAAACCAAAATAAATGAAGAAATAAAACAGGACAACCTCATAGATACAGAGAAAAAACTGATGGTTTGTAGTGGGAGGGGACTTGGGGTAACGAGTGAAAAAAGTTCCCAGTTATAAGAGCAGTCATGGGGATGTACAGCATAGAAAATATAGTTAATAATATTGTAACAACTATGTATGATGTCAGATGACTATTAGACTTACCAGGTTGATCACTCATCATTATATAAATGTCCAATTACTATGTTGCATGTCTGAAACAAATATTGTATGCCAACTATAATTGAAAATTAAAAATAAAAATTAAATAAGACAAGTTTTCAGCCCTCAAAGAGCTTCTAAATTACAGTGTATTATTTCCTAGTAATGGTGGTTTTGACAACTGAAAACAGAAACACAAAAAGTGAATTTTAACTCTACAACTTAAAAGATTATGACTAAAATGCTTCAATATTTATGATCTACAAGATAAATAACTTAATGCACTGAGTAGAACTTACTAGGTACTCAAAAATGGGTTTGGGTATCATCAGTCTTATGTTTGAATTCTGGCCCTACTTCTTGACAATCTGTAGGTAGGTGCATGGAAAAGCCTGTTTTCTCACTGATATAATAAAGTTAAAAAGAGTATTCACCAATATTTTATAAAGTTAGTGCTAACTTAATATTAGGTAGAATATTTAAGAAATTTAGTACTGTGGCGAGCGCTTATTCAATTTCCAATCTATGTTAGTTATCTTTATTTATTTACCAACAATAATATTGTGGAACTGTAAACTGCTTATTACTTGTAAAAAGCAATTTTGAGTACACTGTTTTAGCCATATACTTCTATGAGATACAAAGGAAAACTTGTCTTATCCATATGTTATGTAGAAGGAAAAGAAAAAGCTTAACTACACTGTCGGGCTAATTATACAAGTGAAGGCTGTTGTAACTCTAGACTAGCCTATTTGTTCTTTCAACATTGCCTTCACAATATTGCCTTAATATTCTGCCAAACTTATATCTCTTATTCATCTTCTGAATCTCATGAATTTCAAAAAAACCTAAATACCATGCAGTGTTTTCTAGCTGTTTTAAGTAGAAAATTTGCCTCAAAGTTAACTATGTATTATGATTTCCTGCCCTTAGCTCACTCATACCCCCAACCCCAATCCCAACATAAACTTCTATGTGGATGCTATGATTTCTGGTGTTCTATGTAAAATTCTACCTGATTAATTCTTGGGAAGCATTTTTAAAAACAACTTTCTGCTTATAATGATATACAGGTATCAGAATTTAATTTTGTTCTACTCACTTTCTTCATTTGTAGAAGTTGGACATAAAGAGGAAGGACAAATGAGCTGTTTGTATATTTCATTAAGTTAACAAATGTATGCAAATATCATACACATACATGTATACATATATATGTACAACAATTCACATTAGCAGATGTCACTTCAAAAGTCTGTGCAGTCATCAATGGCTTATGCTGTATTATGCATTAGTATGTCTTCTAATCACATTAGGTAGAAAGCTACATGGAAATAAAAATGGTGAAAATGGTTAATATGGAAGCATGGTTAATGACTAATATATGCCTTTTCTTCTTTGTTTATTTGTTGTTGTTTTTGTTACATTTTTGGGTGTCTATGAGGAATCTTTTTAAAATAGAGAAATGTTGACTGCCCAACTGTTAAAAAAACAAAACAGCAATGTAAAAAGTATAAGAAAATGCTTTTGCTGATTGATATGCATGAAATCAGCATAAATGTTGCCAAATGAATGCAATACAATCTTTTAACATTGCTCAATATTTTATTTAAGATTTTATTATTTTTTTATTTTTTTACTTTAAATATTTCTGTACAGTTGTCTCCATTTACCCACTTCCACTTTCTCCTCCCCACCCACCCCTACCTCCCCCCCTCAATCCTCCCCCCCTTTGGTTTTGTCCATGTGTCCTTTATACATGTTCCTTGACAACACTTCCGTCTCTTTCCCCTGGTATCACCCTCCCCCCTCTCCTCAGTTACTGTCAGTTTGTTCTTTATTTCAATGTCTCTGGTCCTATTTTGCTTGCTTGTTTGTTTTGTTGATTATGTTCTACTTATGGGTGAGATCACATGGTTTTTGTCTTTCACTGTCTGGCTTACTTCACTTAGCATAATGCTCTCCAGTTCCATCCATGCTGTTGCAAAGGGCAGAAGATCCTTCTTTCTCTCTGCTGTGTAATATTTCATTGTGTAAATGTACCACAGTTTTTTATCTACTCATTTACTGATGGACACTTATGTTGCTTCCAGCACTTGGCTATTGTAAATTGTGCTGCTATGAACATTGGGGTGCAAAAGTTCTTCTGAATTGGTGTTTCAAGATTCTTAGGGTATAATCCCAGCAGTGGAACTGGAGTGCAATACAAGTTTTTACTTAGCTTTTTATTCAAAAAAGCTACTTAAAAGGTGATCTAGATATATATTCTCAAAATTAATCAAACTACTACATGTCAGGAAATGAAGAACTACGTGACAGGTAAAGAAAAAAATACACCATGGAGCTACCCTTCATTCTCAAAAAAGACATTAATAGCTTAAGTACATATCAAATCAGAATACTTTAAGTTGGAATATTCTTCAGTGATAATCTACTTTATAATTCAGAACACTGAATTCCAGAAAAATTTGGGATTTATACAATGTTACAAACCAGAAGTCAAATTGATTTTTCTCAAAACCCTATTTTGCTGATAACTATGATTTGTAAAGTGTCTGGACTTATAGGACATAAGAAAGACTTTTTTTCCTCCTTTTTCCTTGAAGTTACCAAAAGAAATAATGCAGACACAAAACGCATTTTGTTTAAACTGTTACTACATCCTTGGCTGGTGTGGCTCAGTGGATTGAGTGCCAGTCTGCAAACCAAAGGGTCACTGGTTCCATTCCCAGTCAGGGCACATGCCTGGGTTTTGGGCCAGGTCCCCAGATGGGGGCATGAAAGAGGCAACCATGCATTGATGTTTTTTTTTCTCTCTCTCTCTCTCTCCCTCCCTCCCACCCCCCTCTGTCTTTTTCTCGCTCCCTTTCCCTTTCTCTAAAAATAAATAAGATCTTTAAAAAAATAAACTGTCACCACAATAGGTTCATTTGACTGTTTACATAAGGTTAATCAGGAAGTTAATCTAACTGAATGGCTACCTTCTCTGCTGCCTGTAAGTGCTAGCAAAACTATGCAAACCTTGATGCAAACTTTTATGAAATTACATAGTCTGTTTTCTTTGGAAAGCACTTTCTCCATTTTCTACTTTCTATTTTTAATTAATTTAACTTAGAATTTTATATTACTTAAGAATATCCTCAAAACAATATCAGAGCAAAAGTAAAAGCTTTCAAATGAAAGGAAAACATTTGTAACATAGCAAGATAGTCTCAAACTCAAATAATTATGGGCTGTTCATCAGACAAGTCCTTAAAATCCCTCTTTAAACAACACTGAGTATAGCCACACCTATGGGCTCAACTTTCAAAAGGAAAATATCACACTGAGCACTTCTGGAAGGAACTTCCTAAGCTGGTTCATCTACCTAACCTAAAAACAGATCTTGGGAAACAAAATTAGAGGGTGTGAAAAACATTTTTAAACTTTATTCCTTGTACCAAAAATTCCAAAATTTGGTGCTATGATTGGAAAAAGCACACAAGCTACATTTGATGCCCTGCACATTATTTGAAAAAAAAATGGTATATAAATAAAACAATTATAGATACTTGTAACTTTCCAAACTCCACAGCTGGACCCAATTTTTTTCTTCCTAGTTTAGACTTTCAGAAAATGGCTTAGAAGCTAAGGGAGATTATTCAAATAATCCTCACAGAGCAACAAGTACTATCTTTACCCTAAATTTTTCCTAAATAGAGGAAAAAAACATTTTTCCCATATGAATTATCCATATAACAACTGTTTGCATCAGTGTGTGATTCTCTAAATAGATATCCATCTGAAACCATCACTTTCAGTTTGCAAGTCATTAGATAATTTATTTTTATTAATCTATAAATGTTAGGTTACGGATGTTAGACTTTATTTTGATAAAGGAGGCATTAGAAGGATATCAGATGACAAAGCCTTTCAAATTTTAATTTAAAAATCATTGTGCCAATGTGATGAATGGCTGGTAGCAAAATGAGATTTAAACAGATAAGTCCGAGACTGGATGTGCACTTGAACTAAGACAGTGGCAAAGAATACAAAGAGACAAAAAGTGGTCTAAAGCTGGGGTTTCTCAAACTTTAGTGGGCCTCAGATTCAGAGTCTTTGATGTTGGAATAGGGCCTGGGAATATGATCTCGGCCCTGTTTCAAATGTGGTCCCAAGTAATATTGATGCTGCTGGTCCAGGATCACACTTTGAAATAAAGCCTTTCTACTCAGCGTGTGGTGTTTGCAGCAGTAACACTGTCAGCCCCTGAAACTAATTAGAAAATAAGACCTTCTCCTACAAGTTCCTCAGGTGGATCCTATAAAGATTAAGGTTTGAGATGTGATGCACTGGTCTAACATAAAGAACAAGTAGGATGGATAACATTTGGGAAAAATGAGAGGGCTTAGTATGACTGAAGCTACTGCCTGGAGAATTAGGTAGATAGTGGTCATGGTGCTTATTAAGCTCCTTCTACTCATGGGGGAGAGGGCAACTGCTAGTAATCAACAAAATTTTCACAAACCCCAAATTCAATTTTAATATATATAGGATATATGTATGTGTACATGTTACATATACACACACACATATACACATGTATATCCAAGCTGATATAATATGAGCATAAGGGTAGCACAAGGATTATATGCAAGTAATGAGGCAGCTGTTCTGAAAAGTAAGACTGAGAACCACTTTTTCTCTACCAAGTCCTTGCTCTGCAACTTGGTAAAGTTTTCAATTCCTTGCTCTGACTCTGGATTTATGTCCAAATATGCTGCTTCCATCAGTTCTGGTAGGGGGTCAAGTTTTTTTTTTTTTTTTTTAAAGATTTTATTTATTTATTTTTAGGGAGGGGAGGGAGGGGGGAGAGAGAGAGAGAGACACACACACACACACACACACACACATCAATGTGCGGTTGCTGGGGGTTATGGCCTGCAACCCAGGAATGTACCCTGGCTGGGAATCGAACCTGGGACACTTTGGTTCCCAGCCCACGCTCAATCCACTGAGCTACGCCAGCCAGGGCTGGGATCAAGTTTTAAGCCAGAGAACTAAACCATTTTCTTTTTTCTTGCAGATACGCCAGCTTCTTGTTTGTGTTCACAACAATGGAAAGTAACTGGACCCATTCTTTTAATGAGAAAATGGTTTATTAAATGGAGCAAAAATGATAAAACAATATAAAGAAGGGCTGTTCCTCTGGTCTATAAATATGTTGCTTTTCAGAACTTTCTTGAAAAAAGATGAAATTTCTGCCAACTTATCTGTCTCAGAGGACAGGGCTCAGTAAATGATGTCAAGAACCAAGAATAGTCAGAGATATTTTAAAAAGATGAGTGGTCATACTTATGCTCCACTTACAGGTGCCCTATGACTGGCTCTGAGCAAACAGCCCACAGTCACATCCGGGTCCCCTGCAAACTGGCTATGAGACAGTTGGGAATTTACTTCACCTCTCTAATCTAAGACTCTTCATATTAATCTTAACACATGGTTTACTTTACATGAGAGTTAAATGAGATAATGAATAGGAAAACACACTACCTGAAAGTTAGTAATTTCTCATTATTTTAACGTATTTCTTGTCTTATCTTACCCTTCCACCACAATAATGGATAAATATACCATCTTACCTTGGCTAATGCAGAAAAGCTAGACTGAATCAGAAGCAGGTCCCTTTGTAAGCATTGTGGAGAGACAAAGGGTTTTTAACCACTGGACTGTGTATTGATATTCTAGGAGCTCTTATTTTAGTGATGTGCAACTGCATTGCAATAAAACAGTATCAAGTTTAAAGTAGGTTTATTACAAGTGAATCTGCCTGCCTTTAGTAGTGGTGACTGTACGAGCAAACACTAAAATGAGCAGACCATGCAATGTCATAACTGCTATTTATCAGTACAGGATGACAATTTTGTGGGACAACTACCATAAAATATATATCAAATGCTTTTTTGCAGTATCAAAACTTGGCTCTATTAATATTCAGGAAAGCCATGTTAAGAAAGAAAATATTCTCCCCAAACTGTGGCATAGCACAGAATGGGACCCAACAATTATGTTGATATTCACTGTATTCAAACTATCAAGTGGTTATACCATAATAGATTTTAATTTTTGAATATTTTTGTTATGAATATTTAAAATTTCACTGAAAAATCAAGTGCCTGAATGTTTTTTTAAGGGAAAAAAATAGAAAAAGGGAGAGAGAGAGAGAGAAAAAGACCAAGGCTTTTACTAAAATACCTCTTTGTTGAAGAAGAAACAATGGAAGTGCGAGGAACAGTTAGAATTGCAGAGAGTCCCGCTACAGGCTAATTGACTTGTGGATACAGAGATCTCAGCTTTCCTTGTCCACACCCAGAATGCTGTCTTCCTCTGACTAACTTTGATAAGAGGTTTGGTTTCATGTAGTTCCCTAATATTGAAGAGCCTCCTGCTTCAACAAGGTTAGGGAGGGTGGGAAAAATTGGAGAAGCAAGATTATGCCAAAATAAATATCCACAGAGAGGACATGCTCTCTGATCCACACAGGGATTTAGATGAAGTAAGTAAGAAATGTACCATGAAATGATATGGTGGCAAAGGAATATAGTATTCTTTTGCCATTACACTTCTGGCAATGATTTACCTTGATATATTCCCTGAGGTGTGGTTCTCGTACTATGTCAGAGGAAAATGTTGGTACAGGGAGTATACATCAGAATATAAATGCCTATTAGAGCCAAGAGATGCAGCATTACCTCGGGTTTTTATTTGCCCCATAAGGTACTTATATTTTCTCCCTCCTGATTATAATAAATTTCCTCTCTAGACTGTTGAGCCGAACTTTACAACTCTCTCTTGACCCATCAAATTAAAACTGTTAATAAAAAAGCAGAGAAGTACATGGACTGAACATGTGATGAATTCTCTTGTGTGTCTGCATTCTCTCTGGAGCCCATTCATGTGCTCACAAACCTTAATGTCTGTCTCCATGGGTAAGGATAGAAAGTCCCCTGATCTCGTCTCAGGCTTTGGTATTAGTAAAGTCAATCAGAGTATAGGGAGTTCAATAAACTCCAGTATATAAAAACTAAAATATGGGTTTAACCAAAAATTAACTGTAAAAATGTCAACTTATAAAAGATAATAAAGGAACCTATCTATAGATTCTCATTTCTCTTTCATGGAGATACAATACTCAAGCAAGTTAGAAAGTAAAAGCAGAAAGTTTTAGGAGATTGTCCTTAGAATGCCTAAGTAGAAAAAATTTCAAACTATTTAAGTTGTAGGAGGGCTTTTTTTTATTATTGTAATTTCTGGGCATCACGTTTTTTCCACACTATAATAACAAAGAGGGTTATGTATAATTTTAGATAAAACATGTGTGAAGTCCACTCTTAAACCACAAAATAGATATATATTTTAAAGGAGTCTTTAATTTCTCAAAATCTTTCATTTTCTTTGTGCCACTATGGTAAGGGAAAAGCCAAATAAATTCTCTTTCCTCCCCTCTGAAGTGAATTTCCACCAGCCAACCACAAGTTGGAAAGTATTACATATATTTGTAGCTCTTTATAACCACACAGATTCTTGCCCTTCAAAGAGTAAGAGCAGAATGGCTGTTTATTGGTTTGTGAGGGTGATTCCCCAGGATTTAGTGCATACCGTCACACACTCCACCCCTTAGTAGACTGGGGAGATTTCATGTTAGGTAAAGGAAAGTTGCTTAGATGCATTTTATTTTATTGCTTAAGCAAATGTCCTCTACGCACACTCTTTTAAAAGTTGGCACTATTTTTGTCAACAAAATATAATTTTCACTTGCACTCTAAATTTTTAAATTCCCTTTAAGCACCTTTCTGCAAATATTTGGTTTCTATGGATGCTTGTCTTCAGTGTTTGCAAGATTTTTCTGCCAAAGATGAATGAATTGGCAATTTGCTGAGTATATTGGCCAAATGGAATGGAGAATTTCATCCTAATTTTGGCATGCCAGGACACGTTTATTGCACAACCCCGAAGCATGGAAGCATGCCTCACAACAAATTGGACTCCAGAAAATTCAAGACTGTCTGGTAATATGGAAAAAAATACTTCAATACCAAATTTTGTTTTAAATACATTTGTATGGAAAATAGGTTCATGAAACCACCACAGGATGTGAATGAGTCTGTTGAAGTGATTGGAAAGCAGAAGATGGATCCTTGGCAATTAGGAAACTGTGAAGTGTTTCTGCTTCAATAGAACAGAGGGGAAAAATAAGGAATGGGAGAAGTAGTAAAACTATTGAGAGACTTTCAAGAAAAGTTCACATGTTTTATACCTCTACTGTCAATTGCAGAATCTGTTTAATATTTAGTTAAAAACTGAAAAGGAATACCTGAACTAGTATAGGAAGTTTAGGGAATAACTAAAATTGATTTTAAAATTTATACACTGTAAATATATGATAAAGAATTAAGAAAATTTCAAGGGATTTTTTTTAGGTTAATAAGTGAATTGAGGTATCCAATATGGGAAGAAAGGATGTAGATATAATGGCTCTCTACCAAATTTCAGGGTCCCAAGAAAGAAAAATATAATTATAGCAGAGAAAAAGGAAATATAAGTTAGAGGATAAAAGTAAAAGAAGTTTTGTATGTAAAACATCAGTAATGCTGTCTTTTCTTATAAGATAAGAAGTTTGAGATCCTTAATACCAGTCAGTGTGCAAAAAAAAAACCATACTGCTAACTATATTAAACTCAGGACTTGTTTTTATAAATGTTTGGAATTCAAGGTAGAAGAGTGTAAAAGCAAAATTAACTGACAAAAATATTTAATTCTTATAAAAATAAAGTATATGGCCTACAAAAGTGACTAGTACTGAGCAATTATTATTGCTAGGCCTTTATTTAAGCTTCAAAGCAAGTACATATGGTAAGAACAATTATAGACACTGCCTACCATTTGGAAAAAGAAATGAGGCCTGAATTAATTAAGTTACTGATTGAATGATGTCAAAGCTGATTGTCTATTCTTTTAAACCAGTGAGTAGTATCACCCCTGTCTTAACTACTCGCTGTACTCTGTAGGATTAAGTCATCATTCTCTTAAGAAAAACCTCACATTTTTTTCATAAGTCTATGGATATTTAAAAATGAGTATCATAAATATAGACCAAAAGAAAAATTGTTGTATTTTACTTTGAACCACTTGAAAAATGTTTTCTTTTTCTTGGCATCATCCATGCATTAAAAAGAATTTGATCATTATTAAGTTTTTATAGTACTTAGTATATGTTTAGTCTGGTCTTTTAGTATCAGATCCATGAATTTTTTTTCTAGAATTGCCTCTATATAAGAATGTTCTTTCTCAACTTGATATAAAATGACAACAGAACTTTGTGCATTTTTCATTAATTACTCCTATGCAGGTAAAGTAATTGAGAGGTAATAAGAAAACAATGTATAAGGAAAGAAAGGAAATAAAGAGAAAGAAAAATTAAATTGATTTCAGGGTCAATTGGAAAAAAAGGTCAATAGTCCCTTAGGTAAGTTGGCTATAGAAAGATGAGGGTCAACAAGAAGTGATGATGACCCTGGCTTCTCTAGCTTAGGTGTCAGGTGTGAGAAAAGATGGCATTAATAAACATAGGAGCACATGAGTCATGCATAATCTTGATTTAATTTTTACTCCTAAATAACGTACACCATAATCTCATGTTCATGACTTCTCTAGAGTATATGATGCTATTGAAAATTTCACCTTTCTAAATGTTTTCCCCTCAGCTTTTATGGAACCAGCCTTCCTGATTATTCTCCTTCTCTGCGGCCTGTCTCAGTGTCTTGTTTTCTTTCCTCTGCCTTACTCCATAAATGCTGGTTTCCCCCAGAACTGCAGCCATACCCACACACACGCGCGTGCACACACACACACACACACACACGCATGGTCCTTTTTAAAATGCCTTTACAATGCCCCCCAAGGTCTCAGTCTGCCTCTGGTTTATTAATCCAACCTCATCCATTCAAACTTCCCTCTTTCTTTCTTGAACAATCCCTATAATCTGGGCTTCATTCTGTTTTTGTTTTATTCTGTTCTGTTTTTCAATTCTTCAATGTAGTGTTCTTCCTTTTTCTCTGTATTAACATATATTGTTGTTCCTACTTTCTTTTCTTTTGATTTAATTGGAATCATAATTCAAGTCCAACCAGGCATTGACACCACCTCCTTGGTGATATCTATCCTGAGATTAGGGTTAATGTCCCTCCCGTGCATGGCTAATGCTCCCCTAGTTATGATGACTATGTAATTTACTTTCCAAACATGAACATAATCAGGAGTGAAAAGAAGTGCATTGTAATTATGTTAGAAAACAGGTGTAAATCAGGAGTACTCTACCTCTAGCAAACTCTGCTTTCTTAATCATAATATTTTAATTTACTATCCAATTCTTTGTTTCTAACACTAACCACTCCATGAGAATGAACACAATGACCATTCTTTTACTTTGATCTTCTAATATTTATCCTAATGAATTACAAACAGCATGTGACAAATGTGTGGATTTTGTCATATTACATATAAAATATTTAAAATATAATTGTTAATAATATTAGATTTTTGTGGTTAACAGACTTGATTTTTTAAAATGAACTACCAAGTGACCAAAAGTGTTCAATTTAAATTATAATAATTTGGCGATAGTTTTTCAAAATTTCTACAAAAAAATCATGTCTGTGAAAAAATAACATTTTTTTCATTTTCTTCAACAATCCTGATGCCTTTTATTTTCTTGATTTATTGAATGACATAGGACTTCTAGTGCATTAATTAAAAGCAGTGGTATTTGTAGTCTTGAGCTTAGCAATCACATATCTGTATGTATATTAGCAATCATAGGTATGTAAATGCTGTCATAAATAATAATTTAATAAATATATACTTAATGTTCTAAAAAGATTTTCCTGTCAGTTTCTGCTATTTATATATTATTCACATTTTCTAAATATTTATCTTATTACTGTTCTTTATTGTGAGTAAAAAACAGAGAATACATGAATCACATATGCATAATGACTATAGAGATATATGAACAATTCAATAAATAATTAAAATGTAAAATGTATGTAACCACTAATGTGCTAAATAAATAACACATTAACCATATCTCAAAATTACCCGCAATATTTTGTGAGAATGATATCCCTGAGTAGGTTTATAGGCTTACCACCACATATGTACACCCAAAACAAGGTATGTGTGTCTCCAAAATGTATAGTTTTATTTTGTGTGTTTTTGAACCACTTAAGTATAAATAAAAGCTTTATGCACTCCTGTATTTTATTTCTTTCTGTCAACATTATGCTCTTGAGTTCAGCTGAGGTTTGTTTACACTGATGGTTGCTAACTAATTTGGATGTTTCCAGTGAAGTTACAAGCATTATTGCTTTGACACTTTTCAGACACACTCTTACAAATGGGTTAAATATTTTCTACCTTAATCCTATGACTGGCAATGCTGAGTCATAAAGTATTAGTATTCTCAACTTTAATAAATTATGTCAAACTATTTTCCAAACAGTTTTTCCAACATGGTTATTTTGATTTATATCCCTATCAGCACTGTGTGTCAGTTTCTGTTGTTCCACATTATTTTTTAAAATTTTAATAGCTTTGTCAAGGTTTAATTTACATATCATAAAATCTACTTGTTTCAAGTGTAATAAAAAATCAATGGTTTTTAGTAAATTTATGGAGCTGTGCAGTCATCATAATGATAGGAGCATTTTATTTAGAGTGCTTTCATTACTAAAGGATATTCCTACAGCCACTGCAGTCACTTCCCCTTCTCACTTCCAGTCTCCGTCAACCACTGATCTGCTGTCTGTCTCTATGGATTTACCTTCTCTGGACATTTCACATAAATGGGCTCATACAAGTATTGCTGCACATTAATAACAGTATTGTCAGACATTAAATTTTTGACAACGTGATAGATGTATAACTTATTCTATAGTTCTTTGTGCATTCCTCTGATTATTTATGTAGCTACACATATTTTCTTATATTTATTATACCCTTGGTGTTTCTTTTCCATGAATTGTTTATTCAAGGTATTTTTAATTTTCCTGTTGGATTTTCTATTGGTGAGTGTATACATTGGGATGTAGACTGTGAGAGAGAGATCTGTAGAAATTCTAAAATCTCCCCTTTTGGGTGGAGGTGAGCAAAGGCAGGGAAAATGGAGACATCTGCCAAAGCATCAACAACATAAATAAATAAATATGTTCCTCCTTTGTCAGTTATCTATACTCCACATATCTTATCTCATTCCACAGTCTTATGTTTATTCATATGGCCTTCATTGTGAATAAACAAGTTTTTAATTTAATATAACCAAAATTATCTATTTTTATAGTGTCTAAGGTTAGCTCTTCTTCCCTTTATTTTTGCTCAAGAAAATAATTCCCTATATTGACATTGTAAAGATACTTTCACATGATATTTTGTTAAAGCTTTATAGTTCTGGTTTCCACACTTTGTTCTGCAATCTATCTGTAACTGATTTTTTCTATATTGTTAGAAAAGGGTTATATCATATTTTTCCATAAGTACATACAATTTTTTCAGCATATCTTTTGAAAAGATCATTCTTTTTTTTCCTTATCATCCATGACATCTCCATTACATATCACTTGCCCATGGAGCATTAATGGCTTTTTTCACTGCAACTACTGTTATAAATGCATCACACAAGTGGTAAAATATATTGTTTCATTATTGTCTATTCAAAACACTTTCTACAAGCTAATTGGTAATTCATGGGTTCCTTAACATCCAATAATATGAAGGTTTTTCTAAAATGTAGACTATTACTTGCTAGCTTAATTGTACTATTATGAGAGAATTTGCTCTGCATGACATAAGTCCATTGGAATTTGTACCAATTGAAAATCATTATATAGTTGGTGGATTGAACTTTTATTTTCAATGATGTTACATTCTTTATCTCAAGAAATGCTTTTTGCCTTACCATCTGCTTTAAGTTAATAAAACTATACCATATTTCTTCTGGTGGGTGTTTGCTTGGTATATCCTTCCAAGTTTTACTATCAACCTTTCTGCTTCTTAATGTGTAACGTGTGTCTACGTTGAAAGTTGCATATTTCAAATTTTTAACCTAAACTTGTATCCTTTTGGTTTTAACTTAAGCATTTAATCTACCTTTACTACTGTAATATTTTGACATAGTTAGGTTTAAATTTTTATTTCATTTTGTTTTTATTATTGTTCTTGCCTGTTGTATTTTCAATTTTTCTCTTTTGTGTTGAGTATTCAGTTTTTTTTCTTATTCAATAGTTTGGAATCATACACAGTTATGCACTATTTAACAAGGGGGATATGTTCTGAGAAATGCATTCTTAGGCAAGTTCATCATTATGTGAACAATATAGAGTGCATTTAAATCTAGATGGAGTAGCCTACTACAACCTAGGCTGTATGGTATATCCTGTTGCTCCATGGCTACCTACCTGTACAGCATATCACTATGCTAACTACTGTAGGCAATTGTAACACATGGTGTTTGGTACCTAAACATAACTAAAGAAAAGAAACAGTAAAAACACTACATACAGTATCTTTATGCAACAGGCAGCACAGTTTTGCTTCCAGCAGCATAACCACAAATACAGGATTAATGTACTCTGCTATGATTTTATGCCAGCTACATTACTAGGTAAGAGGAATGTAATCTTATAATTTTAGCCTCATTATAATATTGTGGGATTACCATAATATATGTGGTCCATCGTTGACCAAAATGTTATTATGGAGGGCATCATTGTATTTGTATTATATCCTTTTCTTCATGCAATAAAATACACAACACAGATCATTATCAACCTAAAATTAATTAATACTTCTATTATACCTTCTCAGAACAAAGACTTTAGAACTTCATTTAACCATTTTCCAAATGATTTGTTTTTATGTTTCATATTTTCAATTCATTCATTTTTCTATACCCTCCCCTGGGTATTATTGTTATTGTTTTATGCAGTCACTGTTTATTTTACATCTACCTATGTAATTATCACCTTTTTTTTTTTTGCTCTTTATCACCTCCTGCTTCAAGTATATCCTTTGGAACTTTAATCAGCATCTACTGGTCCCAGACTCTCATTTTTATGCTCCTAAATTTTTGTTTAATCTTCATTTGTGGAAGATGTTTTCTTTCACCACATTGAAGATATCATACTTCTATTTTCTGATCCCCAAATTTTCAGGTGAGAAGTTCAGTTGTAAGGTTAACTGTACTTCTTGTAAAGTAAATATTTCCCTAGCTTCTCTTTAAGAATTACCATTTGTTCTGGTTATGGGCAGTTTCACTATTAGCTGTCTATGAACAATGAACATGTATGGTTAGTATTTAGATTTTTTTTTTTTAGATCTGCATTGTCAGTTTAGAGTTTCTGATTCTCTGTGGGGATTTTATTTCTTTTATTTCATTAAAAGTATTATATATATAGATGTTAGTTACTGGTCTAATTTCACTATTTGATATTTTTTGGCATTAATGTTTTATCTTTTGTATCCCTGCTTGAGCTCAGTTATGGTGGCTTTTTGCTTGTGTTTGTGGTTTTCTTTGCCCTGTGGTCCATGATGACCTACCCAATGGCTTCTAGGGGACAACTAAGGCTTAAAATGAGGGTGCTTCTTTCAGGAAGCATTTGCATTTTGCCATCAGCCTGAGGTACTACCAAATACAAAACCTTTAAATAAATCCATGCTTGAAGATTCTTTAACCACTCAATCAAGCAAATTCAAACTGAAATTCATGTGATATCTGGCCAGTGCTTCACAATTTTGGGGGAGAAAGATATAGCTCTTTTTTTTTCAAAAGTTTTTCATTCTCAAAGCAGGTAAACAATTTTCCCTGAAAAGACAACTATAATTCCCCCCTGTCCTCAGAAGCACAGCCCAAATTCTCCTGTCTTAGATTATGTGTGGTGATCTAGCAGCCTCTTCACTTTGTAGTCAGAGGTTACTGTATTATATTTATGGATGCTTGGCCCTTTGAGCTTTCACAATTACAGCTCAGTTTTTCAATGTATTTAATCATGATTGATGAATATGTTCAGAGCAAAAGCAACCTCTTCAGATTGATTGTTCTTTAAGTTTTGTCATTTTGATATTCTTAGCTTCTAAGAAAATGTTTTGTTTTTCCTATGTTTATTCAACATTTTAAGCTATTTTTGGTGTCAGTGTTTGTCTGAAAATGTAATCTGCTATCAGTATTACCAGAAATAATGATCCTGTACACCATATTTAAAGTAAGGTCAGAACGGTCCTGACTGATGCGGCTCAGTGGTTTGGGCTTTCTTCAGCAAACTGAATGGTTGCTGGTTCAGTCCCCATCAGAGCACATGTCTGGGTTGCAGGGCAGGTCCACTGCTGGGGGCGTGCAAGAGGCAACTGGTCAATGCTTCTCTTGCACATCAATGTTTCCTTCTCTATCTTCCTCCCTACTACTTTCTCTAAAGTTAAATAAATAAAATCTTTAAAAACGAAATAAAACCATTAAGAACGGTAGTATAATTTTAAACATGTTTAGATATATAAGGACACCATAAAGTAAATAGTGAAATGAATTCAACTGGAGTCACGTTTATCCCAAGGATGTACAACTAGGCTAGATTGGTTAAGAGAACTGATATCATATGTTAATGACAATAAAATCTAAGATAGGTAAAAGAGTAACTTGATGTTAAGAAAAGTGAGGGATAATAAAATGTAATTGGATCAATAAACTCTAGATTTAATTTGGATTGAGAAAATTGGGATACTAAAAGCATATTTTTGGTGAAAGCAATATTTATTGGTAATACCAAAGTCTAAGTTTTGAACATGGAAGCTGGTGGTTGAGGTATAGTAGAGAATAAGATCATTGGAGAATTAGGACTAAAAAGACAAAATATATATGCAGAATGTAGACTTGTTTTTATAATGGCAAACTACTAAACTAGATGTTATTCCTATTGCTAAGAAGTCGTGGAGCTGGCCTCCCTGAAGGCTGCTTACACTATATATCCTACTTTCATTCTCCCTTGAGATTAGTGTCTTTTTTTGCCACAGAAACCCTAACAACTAAGCTCCTCTTGTTGAGGTGCTATGAGTGAACTTCTAGTCCCCCAATACCATATGGTATTAATTACAAACAGTATAGACTGAATACCTGTTTAACTTTTGACAAATTGATAACAGAATTGATGATAAGATATATGTCTTAATTAATGATCTACTAAATAAATGGACTTCTATAGTATGGCCTTATGTATAATATAAAAATATATTATTATTAATGTAAACATAAGAAAATAATTTAATTTTTCTCTCAAAAGTTTCTCCACTTTTGATTTTGTCTTTTTAAAATTAATTAATTAATTAATTAACTGTTTATTATTGTTCAAATACAGTTGTCTCCATTTTTATCCCACCAATGGATAAATTTCTAGAAAAATATAATCTCCCAAAAGTGAATAAAGAAGAAGCAAAAAGCCTGAACAGACTTACAATAGCTAGTGAAATCAAAGCAGTAATCAAAAATCTCCTGGCACACAAAAGTCCTGGACTGGATGGTTTCACAGGAGAATTTTACAAAACATTTAAGGAAGAACTCCTATCCTTCTCAGTCTATTCCAAAAAATCCAAGCAGAAGGAAAACTCTCAAATGGATATGAAGCCAGCATCATCCTAATTCTAAAACCAGATCAAGACACAACAAAGAAAGAATACTACAGGCCAGTATCACTCATGAACAAAGATGCTTAAATCCTCAATAAAATATTGGCAAACCACATGCAGAAATACATTAAAAAGATCATACACCATGACCAAGTGGGATCCATCCCAGAGATGTAAGGATGGTACAATATTCGCAAATCAGTTTTCTTAAATTATTTTATTTTTCAATTACAGTTGTCTGCAGTTACCCCCACCACTCCCCACAACCCAGCCAAACCCACAAATTAGTTTATTTTAATATTTTCTGTCCCTTTTTTTATCATATGCTCCATTTCTAAAAATATTAGGTCACATTAAAAATAATGCTTTACTCATTTACTTTACTATAATTTCTATCATTAGTATTATCACTTTTTTGGTAATTAACAATTTCACAAGAAGCTAGAAAACGTAGACTGTTTATTGTAAGGTTTTCTTAGACCCCGCCGAGGAAATAAACAGCCAATTAGCCATGGAAACAGGCAGATAGTTTTATTTTGGAAGTTCGCACTCCCAAGCAACGCGAATTTTGTATGGCTGGACTTTGTGCGGGAGCCAAGGATTGGTTCTTGGTGAACAAAGAAGCAACATAGGCTCCTGGCCTGACATCACCACCTCCTCCGGGTCAGAGTTCAGTTGCCATATTACTTGTAGTCCAAACAGTGACCATATTTGTAGTCCAAAATGCTAATTGTAACTAGGTTCCCAATTGTCCTACCCCGCCCATCCTGACATTTATTAAGCTTTATTTTAAATATATTACATGGTATTAGTATGCATAAACCTTTAACACTGACTTATCTTATGAATTATAATTCCTTCCCACTTCTTAATATTTCAATGATTTTTTCAATTATTTCTGCAGTTTCTTTCATTTAAATTATAAGTATGTGTATTTTATATTATTTTATTTTTATTTTCCCTGTGGTGTTCTTATTAAATTTATTGGATAATAAGATTATATAGGTTTTTGTCATGGACCCCTTGGGGTCCACGATGTTGTAGCTGAAACAAAAGAAATTCACAGGGACTACAGAATCCTGTGGGAAAAAAGGGCTGACAGCTTCTCTTTCAAGGGGAGCAAAAGCCTCAGCCCTTGCTTCAATGAGCTTTTATTGTTTTACATAGCACATTACAAGAAGGTCCTCATTAATTATGCACAGGCTCACTTTAGGTGGTTACCTTATACAGAAAATAAAAGAGAGGATGCAGGTAATCACATCACAGAAGAGGGATATTTGCAAATAAAAAGGCAAAAGTGGTTGAACCAGTTACACACTTCCTTGGAAGGTTTAGCATGGTTTTTAGGAAGTTATTCTACAGTAAATGTTTGCCACTGGGGGCTGGCCCCATGCCACCCAGGATGGTCTACTACAGGTTTTAAGTGTGCATTTCTATGCTATCTGACATGTATATTACATTGTGTGCTTATTTTAAATAGATATATCAAGGTAACTATAATTTTAATTAAAATGTATTGCTTCTCTTTGAAATAATCACATCTGATCTATTTCAGAACAGTCCAATGGTCTAGAAAATAACTTCCTTTTTAAATTTATGGGTAATTAAGAGTTTTCCCTGAACTACTTACAGGCAGAACACGAAGACAATGATGTTTAACTGCTGTAAGATTAAGATCCTAGAATTTGATATCAAGCTCATCGCTGAAGAAAGAACAATGGCAAATCTCTTAAGCTTTCCAACTACTCCTTTTCTCATTTATAAAACAGAGCACATTCTCTTATTGTCTCTCCCACAGGGCAACGCAGGAAATAAGATGAATGCATGTGTCAGAATTGTATAAACTAAAACAGTTATGGACATGAAATGTACTGTTTTTATATTGCCAGATATTCACAACTCTGTTTACTTATTGGGCTCTATGAAAAGCAGTTTTACAATGACACTGAGGATGATTTTTAAATGAGTGTAGCACTCATGAGTGTAAGATATGAGAGTTTACCGAATACAGTATGCTCCACTGTTTGAGAGGCATGAAAGGTGAACATGTGAGCTCTGTTAATAACCATTGCAAGGCTAAGAAATAGAATTATTAAAGATTTAAAATCTTGTGGGAGTTTAATGACAAATCTACTTCTATTTCCATTCTCAATAGCAACTCCTGAAAGAGTATTCAAATATTTACCTTGCTTAAAAAGAAGAGTTACCATGCTACCACTAAAAGGAATGTGTCAATGGTGGCAAAAGAGTTATATTTATAATTATGTATATAGGTAATGTTATTTTTAATAATCATATTTCTGTTCTGCATTTTCCTTTTCAAATTTTCATTTAGATACAACACTGATAATAATTGAGGCTGGGTTTTACTAAAACTCTCTGAGAAAGAAGTTGGGAGATCCAGTGTGCTGCTTCTTCTTTAGCCAAAGCATTGTGATCTTTCTTTTTTTCTTTTAAAGCAATTTTACATGGATCTTAGAACAGGCATCACATGAAGGCTGCTTCATGTCACTGCTAATGATTTTTTTGAAATTCTATGTCTTTTCTTTTTTACTAGTGACTTAAAAAATGACATGCCTGTACATATGTAAAAAGAGTGATTTTATGGTTATGGATTATTTTAAATCTAATTGGCATTAGTCCCATTTCATTAGAAAGTCATTCTACTAAAATATTGAATAATTATATAAACTCTGAGGGAATAAAAAGGATGTCCAGGTTTTATTTCATTGGTTGCTATACTTCCTGAAAAAAGTACACAGGAACCATGCATCTGAAGACACCAGTAACTTTGAGGCCTATCCTTTGGATGATACTTTATGGCCTGCAAAGCACTTTCCTCAACTGCACTCAATTATTAATACCAATGCTAAAACTGGATAATTAATTTGGGAGAATAAATTAATACAGTGTATATGGAAGTAAAAACTTCTACTGCCCTGCATTAAGATTATTTGCTAAAAGTTCATTTTTATGTTTGAATTAGATATATGTATAAACACTTAAAATTTATAATTGGTGCTCTCAAAACTCCATATCTATTTTCCTTTATCCATGAAATTGTCTAATTGTTTATTGTAAACAAAAAGTTTACCCTCGACTGTTAATTTAGAGGATATTTGAAAATGTGTGATTACTGAGAGGTCCTACATGTATTTAGTGCTCAAGGATCAGGGAACTTGAATGTTCAAGTCTACAATGTGTAGAAGAGTGACACCACAAGGAGTCATCTTCCCTGAAAGTCCAAAAATAACTCGTAAAAAGAGCAATAGAATTTTAACTGACTTGATTGAGAACATCATTTTTTTCCCAAGGATATGGCATGCTATTTTTATAGGTACATATTCATTTAAAAACAAAATGAATAAACTTTTAATAAGAAATTCTAGGTATATTTATTATATCTTCACTTATATAGTTAACTGGGTAGGCCACTTAAAAGGAAACTCTGAGATACAGGTGAGAATTGACCCTGCTTCCCCTTCAGATTTTGCCTCCCAGCTTTCAGAGACATGTAAGGAGCAATGCATACTTCACTCCCTGTAATTTTTCCATTATTAGGTATTGGTTTGGTTTTGTTCACAATGAAAATTCTCTGTGATGTCTGTTTTCCCTTTATCTGTCTACTTTTATGAAAGTATCACACTATTCTAATTTTTATTATGTTGTAATGTTTAGTAGCAAGAGACATACTAATTATTGTTTCTTGAAATAAATTATTTTAGCTACTGTTTCAAATGAAATTTTCAGAAAATACATACTTCTCTCAATTTTTTCATATAACTACATATGTAGTAGCAAAGTTTTATAATTTTATTTATATTAAAATAATACATATCTGTTTAGGACTGCTATTTTGTATTTTTTATACCCATGTAAAATGACTTCTTTTATTATGGCAGATATATATTTTATATTTGTTTTATTAAAAACTAGTCATCAGCCCTAGCTGATGTGGCTCAGTAGATTGAGCACCAGCCTGCAAACTGAAAAACTACTCACTATTGTTAATATAAATCAATTAGCCATTGATTTGTATACATTTCAATTATATGTAGCTACATTTTATACCAAAATGTAAGAATTCTGTTATTTATTTATTTACTTATTGTTCAAGTATAGTCATCTCTATTAACCCCACCAGTCCCCCCACCCTAGCCATCCCCACCTCCTACCCTTGATCCTATACCCCTTTGGCTTTGTCTATGTGTCCTTTATAAATGTTCCTTGACAACCCTTCCCCCTTTTCCCCAGGTATCCCCTCCCACCTCCCCTCTTGTTACTGTCAGTTTGTCCTTTATTTCAATGTCTCTGGTTCTATTTTGCTTACTTGTTTGTTTTGTTGATTAGATCCTACTTATAGGTGAGGTCATATGGTTTTTGTCTTTCACTGCCTGGCTTATTTAACTTAGCATAACGTTCTCCAGTTCCATCCATGCTGTTGTGAAGGGTAAAAGCTCCTTCTTTCTTTTTGTTCCATAGTATTCCATTGTGTAATGTACCGCAGTTTTTTGATCCATTCATTTACTGATGGGCACTTAGGCTGCTTCCAGCACTTGGCTATTAAAAATTGTGGTGCTATGAACATTGAGGTGAATAGGTCCTTTTGAATTGGTGTTTCAGGATTCTTAGGGTATAATCCCAGCAGTGGAATTGCTGGGTCAAAAGGCAGTTCTGTTACAGGGTGCAGCCAAGAGGGGGGGCCCCAAATAGGCATTTTAAAATGGCGTCCAGAACTTAAGGTGTCCAGGAGATTTTAAGATGTCTCCATCCTCCCACCCAGGGTGTGGGTTGGGGGAAGGGACAAATGGAATAGGGCCATTGAGAGCTGTTTTGCGTAGCAACAGCCTTGCAGCTAACCTCTGGGTTGGTCATTTAACATATCTATAGCCTTTGGCTGGTTGCATAGATATGTTAAGTAGCTGTGATCAGCTCTAAACTAGGGAAACGGAAGTAACTTCCCCCCAAGATGGTACCTGGGAGGGAGGTCCCCTGAGTTACAGCACCTGCGTGGGAGCTGGGAGAAGATTGGCTCCAGGACATGGGGCCACGCCTGCCCAGACTCATGATGGCAGCCCAGTAAAGCTGGAAGGATATGAGTTCCGGCATGTGAAGCCGAGTATGGGAGGATTCGGAAATGAGGCTGCAGAGGAAGATTGGCCTCGGGGATTTAAAAACCCAGATTTGGTGGCCATTGAGAAGAAGAGCCATGTGCAGCCCTGAGGAGAGAACCACGCGGCAGCCCTGAAGGGAGAACCAGGCTGCTTTAGGAGGTGAGCCATGCGCAGCCCTGAGGAGGAGAGCCATGCACAGCCCTGAGAAGAAGAACCATGTGCAGCCATTGGGGGAGAACCATGTGGCTGTGGAGGTGCAGAGAAGATCACAGCCATTGGTGGAGAGCCATGCACAGCCCTGAGAGAAGGAGAACCATGCTGCTTTAGGGAGAAGAGCCATGTGCAGCCATTGAGGAGAGCCATGCGCAGCCCGGAGAAGAAGAGCCATGCACAGCCCAGAGGAGGAGAACCATGCTGCTTTAGGAAGGAGAAGCATGCGGACTTGATGGAGTATAGACTCCTGCAGCCCTGAGAGAGAGAGAACCATGCGGCCTGGCAGAGTGGGGACCCCCACAGCTTTAGAAGGGGGAACCACCACCTGGTTTTAGCAGAGATCCCGGTGACCCAGCAGAGGGTGCTGGGAACCCCAGTCGAGATGGAGTTCTAACTGGGAAGAACCAGAGGACTGCCTAAGCCATGGACTTCTATTTCCTTTCCTGAGATACGGTACTCTGGACTGGGCAAAGGGGGAAGGAAGGAAGGACTGTGTGTTTGTGGGTGTTTTTAGGGACTTTGGGATTTTGGTAAAGACATTAGGTTACTACTTTAAGTTAGTATAGCATTAAATAAATATTTTCTTTCCTTTCACGAATCTCTGGCATTGAGAGACGTCTTTCCTAGGGCAGCGGACATAATGGACCGGGGCCTTCTTTTAATAATAGTATATCGTCCCAGGCCCACCCCTTCTTGTGTGTTCTGTAACAGTTCCATTTTTAATTTTTTGAGAAGATTTCATACTGTTTTCCACAGTGGTTACACCAGTCTGCATTCACACCAACAGTGTACTAGGGTCCCCTTTTCTCCACAACCTCTCCAACACTTGTTTTTTGTTGATTTGTTTATGATGGCCATTCTGACTGGTGTGAAGTGGTATCTCATTGTGGTTTTAATTTGCATCTCCCTGATGGCTAGTGATGCTGAGCATCCTTTTGTATGTCCCTTTTATATCATCCTTTTATATGTCTCTGGGTCGTCTGTATGTCCCTCTTGGAGAGGTGTCTGTTCACATCCTTTGCCCATTTTTAATTGGGTTGTTTGTCTTTTTGGTATGTCTTCCATTACTAATGTAACATGCAATGAACTAAAAACATTGATGATATTATCTACCCATTTTTCTGTTAGGGTATTTATGTCTGCATTTATATCTTATATGCTAGTAAAAATATTTCAGAACCATAATATATAAAGGATAAATAAAAATTTTTCTAGCTGATTCTAATTTAGTGAAAATGCCTAGAAATGTACTTCTTATATTAAAAAAAATAAAAATGTATATTAGTGTAGCGGAAGAGAAAGTTTTCCTTTTCAGTGGAACGCTAACCAAAATGTAGAAACAATGACAGAGTTGGAAAGTCACTATTTCACAAGCATGACAGCAATTACTGATTCAGGCAACAGTCATCAGTGGATGATAGGACAAGTGATCTTAGGTTTGATGAGAAAAAAATGTATTTATAATATCCAAATATTGCATCATAAACTTCTTAATTTTAAAAGAAAAATTGTAAATTTACTATAAAATAACATGATAGATTCCATTTTAATCATGTAATTAAAATTAATATAACCAATAGTGCAAATTTGTAATATGTAATATTACAAATATAATGTACTTATATAATGTACTAAGAAGGATACAAAAATCACTATTACCATTTTACTGAAAATATGCAACATAAACCTGATCATAAAATATCATAAGCCTTAACTGAGGGAACATTTTACAAATGTAATGTCCTGTGTTCACTCACATTCATGAGATAAAAGAAATCTGATGAACTCTTCTACTTTAAAAAAGAAGAAAGAGACATTTCTACCAACGGCAGTGCACAATCATTGACTCAATGCATACTGAGGGAAAAAAGCTATGCCATGTAAACATTAGACAATGAGTTAAATTTGAATATGGAGTGTAAAGAAGATAAGATTATGTATCAAAATTAAGTTAGATGATTAGGATAATTCACTGTTTATAAAAGGAGAATATGCTTGTTACTTGGAAATAGATGATAAAGTACTTAAAGGTAAGAAATATGACTCCTATTTCTTTCAAATGATTCAAAAAATCTACAGATTACTAGATTGAAAACATTGCAAAATGGTAGCATATTAGAGAATAGGTAAAGAGTATACTAAAGTTCTTTATGCTATACTTGAAACCTTCTCAAAGGTTTGGGATAATATATATTCAATTTAAAAAATTAAATACAATGATTTTTTTTCTTTATTGGATATCTTAGGCCATGTAATAAAGTTTTTCCTTTAATACATTTGTCATATTTTAAATTAGCTCTATCAGCCTAACCCAGGATTTAAATTACCTTTTAAAAAATTGAAATATAGTTAATGTACAATATTATTTTGGTTATAACTCTAGTGCTCCCTACAGTCACCCTGTAAATGCACCTGGAGAAGAAATAGAATGGTGCCAGGATTCCATGTTTCTTCCAACCTCAATTCAGTGACTCACTGAGCTCTGTTATTGCATCTGTGTAACTAAGACCTTTCTCAGTCTGAATATGTCTCTGGGAAGATGATAGCTCAGGCATGAAGTCGGTTTGGTCATGCTTTTCCTGATATTTGCCTTTTTTCTTCTCTCTGTATCTTGCCAATTGGGGAGGGATAGGAGGCAGGCAACCCATGAAGCTCATGATAATGGATATTCATTGTCTATCCTCCTATGTCTTAGCCATAGAGAAATAGTCACAGAGCATGATTTAGGTACACAGGCACTTGAGATTTGGATTTAAATATCTAATCAAAGATCTGTGCTAGTCTTCATAGCAGCATAGTTTTTGATATGATATATGGGTATCTTTTGATTAATGTCAGCTTTTTGATAAAATAATTATTTTTACTTTTAAAAATAAAACTAGAAAGGCTGGTTAATTTAACCCCTTATTTAAGTTATAGGCAGAATATTTCAGGTATATTCATAGCCTTTCAAAAATGATGATTATATAGTCCAGAACCCAGCAGAAAACATAGTTTTAAGTATATAAAACCCTGGAATTATATTGATTTCATAGAGTTTATAATTCCCCATGGGAGTTCCCAAGAGTCGAAGGCTTTGGCAAGACTTGAATGCTTTAATGAAATGTGAATAATCCAGAAAGCTTAAGTATTTGAATATCATAATGCATTTAAAAATAAGGACTGAAATTAGGTATGTATATAATTAATTCATCTATACTTGTAGGTGGTAGTAATGAAATTTTGGCATAATAAGAATAACTTTATAATTGATTTTTAATTTTCTTGGGTTGTTAGTAGAAAAGACCTGTTCTGTGTGTATAGTTTCAGAGTAAGTAGAATAGTTATTTGGCATATGATACTCATAAGGAACAGGAAATGATACATGTCTTCGGGTGAACTCATATGTGTCAACACTCTTTATTATGTAGTTCTATCCAATATAGCTTGAGGGAAAGACATATACAGTTCAATGAATTAGAAAAAAATCCTTAAGAAATTTAAAATCCCTTTGTTTTAGGAAAAACACACATTATAACTCAATGTATTTTTAAATGCAATCTAAACCACAGAAACTAAGCACTTTGGGGTAAAAGAAATAAAATAGTGCACAAGTGTGACTTTTCTATTAGTGGTTATTCCTCCTATTAAAATTAAAATTTTGATAGGAAGTTTTTATTTAAAAAAAGAAAGGCAAGACTTGTCAGTTACTAAGACAATCTGTATATTCATATAAGAATTCACCTATAATTATCATAGCCAGTAACTTAATCTCAAAATCAAGGTTTCCCCATATTGACTTTAATTTATTTGCATTTTAAAACAAATAAAAAAATTACACATTAAAAAAAAACAAAATTTATGAGCTTCCAGTCAAGATGGCTGAGTAGGTAAACATTTTATTTGTCTTTTCCCATGACCACATCAAAATTACAACTAAACTACGGAACAAGGCATTAAGAACCACCTGAAATCTAGCTAAACAGAAGTCTTATAACTAAGGATATGCAGAAGAATCCACTTTAAGACTAGTAGGATGAGAGGCAAAATGGTTAGAGGTTAAAAATTAAGAGATATCTTTTCTGTGGTGGGCCCCCTTAAGGAGTGAGTAGGCCCAGCCCCACATCAGGCATCCCTAGTCCAGGGTTCCAGTGCTGCAAAGAAAAGCTCCCATGACTTCTGACTGAGGAAACCAGCAGGAAATATAGCTGAGTGAGATGGAGGGCTGCTGGAGTCCCAGGCTTTCCTCCTAAATGACTTACTGACAGACGCACCCACTCTGAGTTCCAGAGCTGGGGTAGCAACTCAAAAAGCAAGAGGACCACTTAGGGATGAGCTGAATTTTCTGGCTTCAGGAAAAGAGTTTGAGAGGCAACTTTCTCCCAGAAAGAAATGCTGGAAGAAGTCCTTGTTCCTTTGCTGACACTCCCTTCAGCAGGCACAGGAAGGCTTCATATCTGGGTCATCATCAGCCTGGCTAATACTGTTGGCCCTGCCCTGATGATTCTCTGAGACTCTGCCCCACTGAACTTATAGGCCCAATCAAGCCACTTTTAGTGACTTTTCCATACAAATAACCTGTCTTGGCTTATGCTGCAGACTCTTCTAAAATCTGTTAAAGGATTACAACCATAAACAAACAATAACTGGTCTCAGCATGTTCTTTACCTTTAGCTAAGCAGCCTCAAACCTGGAACTAGTGGCAGCCCATCTCAGTTTGTAGCTTAGCCTCTATCAGGCACCCCTAAACCCAGAACTAGGAGAAACCTTTTACAGATGAATACCAAGTAGAATCTACCTTTATAGATTATAACAAGTGGCTCCAGACAGGGCACAGGTAGCTGCAGACCTTAGCTTGTACCTCCCAAGAGGCCCCAGAGCCAATATACCCAGGGGGCAGCTTTGGACCACACCAGGGCATCACCCAACCACCTCCACAATGACACATCCAAAGGGAAGACTCAATAGGCACCAGATACCTTCCAAAGCAAATTCTATTCTGTATAGTCAGCTCTTACACAACAGCTCCTTCACTGTAGTCATGACTAGCCCTTACAACGAATCAGATCGAAGGTCAGTCCCTTCCATTGACAGGCCATCGGCAATCAAGGCTTGAGTACCACAAGAGGGCACACACAACCCACAAAAGGGACACAGCTGGAGTAAACAGCTCAGGGAAAAAGGCAAAATGGACCCCTGAGACCCACAAGACAGCTACTACAAGGCCACTTTATCAAACCAGGAGACATGTCAGCCCTACCTAACAAATGGAAACACACACAAGAGAGTAGCTCAAATGAGGAGACAAGAAAATATATCCCAAATGAAAAAAAAAAGAAAGAAAGAAAGAACAGAACTCCAGAAAAAGAACTAAACAAAATGAAAATGAGCAACCTATAAGATGCAGAGTTCAAAACACTGGTTATAAGACTGCTTGATGATCTCAGTAAGAACTTCGATAAAGAGACAGGATATATAAAGACAAAGATAGAAAACATAAAAAAGAATTAGAAATGAATGACAATAACTGAAGTGAGGAATACATTAAAAGGAATCGACAAACTAGATGAAGCAGAGGATCAAATCAGTGATCTAGAAGATAAGAAAGCAGAAACATGGGTCAACTCAACATGGGAACATGTACAAAGGACCCATGGACAAGGACAATGTAGGGGGGGGATTAAATGTGGGAGGGGTGGGCAGGACAGGGGAGAGCAATGGGGAAAAAATGGGGACAATTGTAACTGAACCACAATAAAAAAATAAAGAAAAGAATAATCCAAAACAATGAGGATAGTTTAAGGGACCTCTGGGACAACTTTAAGCATACCAACATTAACATCATATGAGTATCAGAAGAAGAGAGGGAGCAAGAAATTGAAAACCTATCTGAAGAAATAATGACAGAAAACTTCCATGACCTGGTAAAGGAAACAGACCTACAAGTCCAGAAAGTACAGAGTGTCCCCAACAAGATGAACCCAAGGAGGCCAACACCAAGAAATATCATAACTAAAATGCAAAAACTTAAAGACAAAGAGAGAATCTAAAAAGCAGCTAGAGAAAGCAGTTAGTTACCTACAAAGAAGCTCCCATAAAACTGTCAGCTGCTTTCTCAACATAAACATTCCAGGCCAGAAATGATTGACATGAAATATTCAAACTAATGAACAGTAGTCACCTACAACCAAGATTACTCTATGCAGCAAGTCTATCATTTAGAATTGAAGGACAAATAAAGGGCTTCCCAGACAAGAAAAACCTAATAACAAGCATCACTACCAAACCAGTATTGCAAGAATAATTAAAGTTACTTCTTTAAAAAAATAAGAAAAAAATCAAAATATGAATAATAAAGTGGCAGTAACTACATATTTATAAACAATTACTTTAAGTGTAAATAAATTAAATGCTCCAATCAAAGGCATAGAATGGCTGAGTGGCTGAGAAAACAAGACATTTATATATGATGCTTAAAAAAATGCACTTCAGATAAAATGACATACGTACTGAAAGTAAAGGTATGAAAAAAATTTTATAAAAATAAAAAATGAAAGAAAAACAAAAGCTGGGCTAACAATATTTATACTACACAAAATAGACTTTTAAAAAGGCTATAACAAGAGACAAAGAATGACCCAGCAATTTCATTTCTGGATATTTTTCCAAAGAGACTCAAAACACTAATTTTAAGACATAAACATCCATATGTGTATTATAACATTATTTACAATAGCTAAAATATGGAAGTGACATGTGTCCATCAATAAATAAATGGATAAAAAAGCAGTAGTGCATAAATTCACTGGAATGTGACTCAGCCATAAAAAAATTGAAATATTGCCATCTGCAACAACATCAATGGACTTAGTATTATACTGAGTGAAATAAGTCAGACAGAGAGAGACACATGCCATATTATTTCACTTACATGTGGAATCTAAAAAAATAAATGATGAAACAAACAAAATAAACTTATAGCTACAGAAAATACTTTGATGGTTGCTAGATGGGAATGGGGTTGGAGAGATAGGTGAAAGAGGTAAAGGTTTAAGAAATACAAGTTGGGATGACGTCAGCACATGTCGACGTGCTGGAGAGAAGGGATGTGGCAGGTGGAGAACTTAGAAAGAAAAGAACTGTGATCCCTTCCACTGAGAACGTACTTTCTTCTAAGGTACCACAGTTGTATGGATGTGGGTAGACTTTTTACACTAGAACAAGTTATTCTAGCATTTCTACCTGCATGTCCCGAGACAGTTGGGCATGTCAATTGTTTTAGCACAACCTGCCTTAGGCCCTTAACCTTTTGTGGCTCAGGTGTGCCAAGACAAAAAAAAAAAAATGACCCAAATGAAATAACAGATCAAAGCTCCAGAAAAAAAATACAACTAAACAACGAAGAGATAGCCAGCCTATCAGATGAGCAGTTCAAAACACTGGTAATCTGGATGCTCACAGAACTAGTTCAATTTGGTTGCAAATTAGATGAAGAAATGAAGGCTACACTGAGTAAAATAAAGAAAAATTTACAGGGAACCAATAGTGATGGGAAGGAAACTGGGACTCAAGCCAACAGTGTGGACCAGAAAGAAGAAAGAAACATCCAACCAGAAAAGAGTGAAGAAATAAGAATTCAAAAAAAAAAATGAGGAGAGACTTAGGAGCCTCCAGGAATCTTTCAGCGTTCCAACATCTGAATCATAGGAGTGCCAGAAGGAGAAGAGGAAGAGCAACAAATAGAAAACTTATTTGAACAAATAATGAAGGAGAACTTCCCCATTCTGGCAAAGGAAATCGACTTCCAGGAAGTCCAGGAAGCTCAGAGAGTCCCAAAGAAGTTGGACTCAAGGAGGAACACACCAAGGCACAAGGCACATCATAATTACATTAGCCAAAATTAAAGATAAGGAGAGAATCCTAGAAGCAGCAAGGGGAAAGGAGACAGTTACCTACAAAGGCGTTCCCATCAGACTGTCAGCTGATTTCTCAAAAGAGACCTTACAGGCAAGAAGGGGCTGGACAGAAGTATTCCAGGTGATGAAAGGTAAGGACCTACATCCAACATTGCTCTACCCAGCAAAGCTTTCATTTAGAATGGAAGGGCAGATAAAGTACTTTTCAGATAAGGTCAAGTTAAAGGAGTTCATCATCACCAAGCCCTTATTATATGAAATGTTAAAGGGATTTATCTAAGAGAAAGAAGATAAAAAATATGAATAGTAAAATGACAACAAACTCACAGTTATTAACAACCACACCTAAAACAGAAACAAAAACAAAAACAAAAACAAACTAAGCAAGCAACTAGAACAGGAACAGAATCACAGAAATTGAGATCACATGGAGGGTTATCAGCGGGGAGGAGGAAGGGCAGGAATGGGGGGAAAGATACAGAGAATAAGAAGCATAAATGGTAGGTAGAAAATAGACAGGAGGAGGTTAAGGATAGTATAGGAAATGTAGAAGCCAAAGAACTTATATGTATAACCCACGGACATGAACAAAAGGGGGGGATCTGGGTAGGAGGAGGTATGCTGGAAGGAGGGTAATAAAGGGGAGAAAATGGGACAACTGTAATAGCATAATCAATAAAATATATTATTTTAAAAAAGAAGTACAAATTTGTAGTAACAAAATAGTCATGGTGATGTAAAGTATATAGCATAGGGAATATAGTTAGTAATATTGTAATAACTATGTATGGTGTCAGATGGGTGCTAGATTTATTGGGACCATCACTTTGTAACTTACATGAATGTTTAATCAATTCTAATCAATATGCTGTATGTCTGGAATGAATATAATATTGTATGTCAACTGAAATTAAGAAAAATTTAAAAACTATTTAAAAATGAAATTTATATTTCTTATCAAAAATTTTCTCTCTTTTAAAAACAAAAACAAAGACATTTGTTTCGGCCTCACATTCTTCAATATTTTCTCCTGTTTTCTCTTGAGCTATCTCCTGTTAGGTCTCTGTCCTACCAATTCAGCAAAACTGGTTTTTACAAGAATACTAACCCTTTTCCCACTAAATCCAGTGGTTAGTTTTCAGTTCTCAACTACCTTGACTTTATTTCATGTACTTGCAAAGGTTTTCACCTTCTGTCCCTTGAAGTATCTCTCTGCTTCCAGGCAAGCACATCTAGATTTCCTCCACTTCACTTATCACTCCATCCAGTCTGGTTTCTTCCTCTTCTCCCTAACTTCTGAATATTATAGTTACCCAGGGTCAGCCTTCTAAGCACTACATTTTTCTACTTACCCTCTCTTCTTTTGTTATGACTTAACTATCATGAATGAAATTCGAGAAATATAGGAGTGATTCTCTTCCCATAAGGCACATGGCAGAAACAAGCAAGTTCCAAGCCTCTTGCTGCTGTCTAAAATATCTCTTTAGTTTGGCTCTTTCATCAATCACACCAGGTGCCTTTAGACATTACTTTTTATTAAAAGTACAACTCCTCAGATTTCAAAACTATTATTTTTATTTAAATTCATTTTATTTCTTTATTTCTTTATTGTTGTTCAAGTACAGTTGTCTCCATTTCCCCTCACCATTGCTCCCATCCCACCTATCCCCACCTCCCACTCTTGATCCTACCGTCTTTGGCTTTGTTCAAGTGTCCTTTATACAGGCGCCTTGATAACTATTCTCCTTCCCTCCCCCGGCCCCATTATCCCCTCCCACCTACCCTCTGGTCACTGTCAGTTTACCGTTTATTTCAATGTCTCTGTTTCTATTTTGCTTACTTGTTTGTTTTATTGATTAGATCCTACTTATAGGTGAGGTCATATGGTTTTTGTCTTTCACCACTTGGCTTATTTCACTTAGCATAATGCTCTCTAGTTCTATCCATGCTGTTGTGAAGGGTAGGAGCTCCATCTTTCTGTTGTGCAGTATTTCATTGTGTAAATGAACCATAGTTTTTTGATCCACTCATTTAGTGAAGAACACTTAAGTCTCTTTAAACACTTGACTATTGTAAATTGTGCTGCTATGAACATTGGGGTGAATAGATTCTTTTGAATTGGTGTTTCAGAATTTCTAGGGTATTATCCCAGCAGTGAAATTGCAGGGTCAAAAGGCAGTTCCATTTCTAGTTTTTGAGGAAATTCCATACTGTTTTCCACAGTGGCTGTACCAGTCTGCATGCCCACCAACAGTGTACTAGGGTTCCCTTTTTCCACAATCTCACCTGTACTTGTTTGTTGATTTGTTTATGATGGCCATTCTGACTGGTGTGAAGTGGTATCTCATTGTGGTTTTAATTTGCATCTCTCTGATGGCTAGTGATGCTGAGCATCCTCTCATATATCTCTGGGCCATCCATATGTCCTCCTTGGAGAAGTGTCTGTTCAGGTCTTTTGCCTATTTTTAATTGGGTTGTTTGTCTTCCTGTAGTGGAATTGTGTGCGTTCTTTACATATTTTGGAGATCAAACCCTTGTCTGAGGTATCATTGTCAAATATATTTTCCCATAGAGTTGGTTGCCTTTTCATTTTGCTGATGTTTTCTTTAACTGTGCAGAAGCTTTTTATTTTGATGAAATCCAATTTGTTTATTCTTTCCATTATATCCCTTGCTCTAGCAGACATATTGGTGAAAATATTGCTGCATGAAATACCTGAGATTTTCCTGCCTATGTTCTTATCTAGGACTTTTATGGTTTCATGACTTACATTTAAGTCTTTATCCACCTTGAGTTTATTTTTGTGTATGGTGTAAGTTGGTGGTTGAGTTTTATTTCTTTGCATGTAGCTGTCCAGATCTCCCTAAATCATTTGTTGAAGAGGTTATTTTTACTCCATATTATGCTCCTGCCCCCTTTGTTGAATATTAATTGACTAGAGAGACACCGGTTTATTTCTGGACTCCCTACTCTGTTCCATTGATCTACACAGATCTGTTCTTATGCTAGTACCAGACTGTTTTGATTACCATGACCTTGTAGCATAATTTATATCAGGTATTATGATCCCTCCTATTTTATTATTCTTTCTCAAAATTGCTGCAGCTATTGGGCTCATTTATGGTTCCATATATATTTTTGAAATGTTTGTTCTATATCTATGAAATATGTCATTGGTACTTTAATAGGGACTGCATTGAATTTATAAATTGCTTTGGGTAGTATGAATGTTTTGATTAGTTCTTCTAATCCATGAACACAGTATATGCTTCCATTTCTTTGTGTGTTCCTTAATGTCTTTCTTCAGTGCTGTGTAGTTTTCTGAGTATAGGTCTTTTACCTCCTTGGTTAGGTTTATTCCTAGGTACTTTATTTTTCTTCTTGCTATATCAAATGGGTTTTTTTTTCCCCTGATTTGTTTCTGATGTCTCATTGTTGGTGTACAAAAATGCCTTTGATTTCTGAGAATTTACTTTGTAACCAGCTGTTTTGCCAAAATCACTTATTAGGTTGAGTATTTTTTTTTGGTGTACACTATCATGTCATCTCAAACAGTGACAGTTTTGTTTCTTCCTTTATAATTTGGATGCCTTTTATTTCTTTTTCTTGTCTGACTGCTGTGCCTAGGACTTCCAATACTGTGTTGAATAGAAGTGGTGAAAGCAGACCTCAGAATAAAAGTCCTACATAGACTGAAAATGAAGGGTTAGAAAAAAAATACTCCAAGCAAATGTGCAAGAAGAGAAAGCTGGAGTAGCAATGCTTATCTCAGAAACAATGGACTTCAAAACAAAGGCCATAAAAAGGGACATGGAGGGATGCTTCATAATAGTCAAGTGAAGAATTTATCAAGAAGACAGAAACATTATAAACACATATACACACAACATAGGAGTAGCCAAATATATGAAGATATAGACAGTAACACGCTTATACTAGGGGTTTTTAACTATACTAGGGGTTTTGACTCCACTGTCAAAATTGGACATATTTTCCAAACCAAATATCAACAGGGATAATTCAACATTGAACAATGCCCTAGATCAAATGGACTTAACTGATTTATATAAAACCTTTCATTCCAAATAAGCAAAATATACATTCTTTTCAAATGCACATGGAACATTTTCAAAGATAGACCACATAATAGGACACAAAACAAGCCTCAACAAATTCAAGAAAATTGAAATCATATCAAGCATTTTCTTGGACCACAAGGGCCTGAAACTAGAAACCAACCTCAAGGATAAAAACTCAAAAACACTCAAATTCATGGAGATTGAATAGCATGCTATTAAACAATGAATGGATTAATAATGAAATCAAGGAAGAAATAAAAAAGTTCCTGGAAACAAATGAAAATGAACACACAGCAGTCCTTTAAACATCTTTAAAACTCATTGTTTTGCCATAGCAGTACTTTTTGTGTTCATTTGTGCTCAATTTTATAGATTACTACTGTAACTAAAGTATATACATTTTCATGTTCAGTAAATTATTCAGGGTTGATTTATTGAAGTCAGATTGTTTTTATTGCTTTGCTCTTCTAGTACAATTTTACTCAATTTACATTACAGTGTAAATCATTAATACTTCTTAGTTTAAAACAATAGGCATATTACTACTAGTCACATATGGCGATTCACATGTATTCTTAGGAACACATGAAATTAGCTGATCAAATCTCAAAGTATTTACATTTTTATAAATAGAATTAATATCTAAATTACCTGTTTGTTTTTAATTATTTTTTTATTTTAATTGTTGTTCAAGTACAGTTTTCTGCCTTTTACTCCCATCCCATCACACCCCCCAGACCTCTCCACTTCCCTCCTGTTTCCACCCTCCCTTGTTTTTGTCCATGTGTCCTTTATACTTGTTCCTGCAAACCCTTCCCCTTTTCCCTGAAATTCCCTCCCCTCTCCCCTCTGGTCATTGTCAGCCTGATCAATGAAACAAGCAAACAAACAAACAAGCAAAATATAACCAAAGACACTGAAATAGAGAACAGAGTGACAGTATTTTTTTTAATGATTTCTGTTCTTTGTGGTATATAAGATACTAAACAAAGGATAGGAAGCTAAAGGAAACCTGAATCTTTTGTTCAAATAATTCATTTCTTATGAGTACATATGAAGTATGCACATAAAATACTATAATATGAAATAATCACATGAGAAATATAGGAATGCTATAAGATTTTGGAAGAGGAAAGATCAACTCTTATTGCAGAATATCAGGAGCATCTCCATAAAGATGGCATTTAAACAAAACCTCATGAAAAGTTATTACCATTTGGGGAGTCTCATGGTAATTCTATAGTCATTCTAGTATCTCTTTGTACTTACCAATACAACTGACATTTAAATTTAGGACCACAGAGCTTTTTATATATCTTCTTCTATATTGTATTTATGTCTCCTTTCTTTAACACTGAGAATCCAAGTTCTCTGGGGACACATGAAATTCTAAAACTTGTACATTCTATAAACATTATTTAAGTTATTCCACATTATGCATACAACATTCCCAGGAAAATTATAATACTTTCATCATATACATAATTAAAGAGAACAGTTTAACTTTCTGCATAAACATTCCCAATTTCCCCCACTTTTAATAGTTCCATTATATCTACAATGTCTGGGCATGTAGTAATTGCATACTTTTCTCCTTCATACTTAAGCCTTCTTTAATTTTAATTTTGTAAGTAACTACATATTTACTGCTCACCACCCTCCTAAAGTCAATGCCCTCATAGCCATTTGGTTGTCTCTGGATTGTCCCCTAGTTAATTACTCTGGTAGGCTCAAGGGAACAAAGTTCCCTGAGTTCTTCCGTGTTGATAGAATTCTGTTCATGACTTTATACTAGAAAGTCAGTTTAGCCAGGTTTTTATGTTGACTCACATTTATTTTTTTAACAAAAAGCATTCCTGTTGAAAGTTTAATGATAATATCCTTTTCTAATTCATGGAAATTGTTTTGAAATCCAAATAAACTTGTTTTTTTTTAAACCCAACCTTTTCTTTTAATTACAATAATTTTCATAAAACATGTCTTGTGATTGATCATTCTGGAGTAAAGTTCTTAGATAACTAGTGTGCTTTTTACAGTATGAATTTCTGCATTTTTAACAGCATGAATATTTCTTGTTATGATTTGTTTGTTGTATTTATTATTTTTCTCTGCTTTGGTTTCTTCTTGAAAGTCATATCATGTATATTTTAATTTATTTATTTAGTTTTTATTGTTGACACCATTACAGATATCTCCCATTCCCTACCTGCTTACCCTCCTCCACCCACCGGAAATCCGCCCCTGCCCCCGGCCTTCACCACATTGTTGTCCATGTCCATGGACTATGCATATACACATGTTTATTCTTTGGCTAATGTCTTCCAGTCTCCCCACACTACAACCCTGTAAGACCTATCAGTCCATTCCATGTATCCATGCCTCTGGTTTTATTTTGTTTGTCAGTTTATTTTGATAATTAGATTATACATATGAGTGAGATCATGTATATTTTTAATCCTTTTTGCCTATCTTCAAGACGACCATTTTTAAAATACTTTTATTTTTATTTTTGAATTTGTTTTTAATCTTTTAAAATTAAATGGTAGTTTCTACTGTATTTATCCACTCTGCTTCCTGCAAATACATTGCCATTAAGTTTTTTTAAATTTATAATTCTTTCATGACTTGTACCACCTCTTTTCTGTTTCACGTTAATTTTCATTTATGTTGCTTTTTCATATCTTGCATCATTTTCAAGTGACTTAAAACTTTATTAAAATAAAAATAAAAATTTTGTTTTCTGTAAGTATGTTATTCTACATCTTATTTTTTTCTCATAATAAATAAGCATGGAAGTTGATCTTAATAATTATTAGTTGCTTTTTCTTTTTTACTTATTTAAAAATTAGTTTTATAAAATTTTAAAGGGAAGCATGGTTCAGAGACTTTTCTAACTTAGTTCTCCTTTTTCCATTATTTTCTAAGAGCATAAAAAAAATTACTAGCATACTTTCTGAGACTTTCTGGGCTGTTAATCCTACCCCATTTGTATTGCATCTGGACATTTTCTTTGTTTTCTGTCTGCCCCTATCTTGCTTAATTTTTATTCTACTCAGCAGTTTCTCCTCTGTGCATAGCTTTGTCCTGTTAGCAGTCTCTGGCTCGTCAATTTGGGGAGTTGGGACTCAATCAATTTTCTAGAGGTTAGCTAGGACCATCTAGCCCTCTAGTGCTTCAGGAGGAGACTAGGTGCCAACTGATTATTTCATTGGGCAAACTGTTCTCAATTGGCCTGCAACAATTCTACTGCTCTCAGGGACACCAGGTGCCTTAGAGCTTCCCTTTGCTTTCTGCCTCACATATGTGGACTTCATGCAGGTTCTCTGGGGTATTTTGTTTTTGTTTTTTAAATTTTAACCTATTTTTTTGGAATCTAAGGAGATAACCTGCTACCTAGTTTTATTCTAAATGTTGTTCATGAACTTTCATTTTTGATAAATAATTTTACTGTCTTTTCATGTGGGAATTGCAAAAGATTAAACCATTGTCATCACTATCATTTGTTAAGAATCCTCCATAATTAATGTTTCTTCAATATATCAATGTATTCTTTATTGGGAAAATTTGGATGTTAAATCTGTCACATGGCTAAATATGAAACTCCTTTTATAGAAATTTAAATTTCCTGCAACTATTAAAATATTTGTTCCTATTAGTTTTTTTCTAATATCGTTCAATTATCTCATTCTCACCTTTTCTATTTTTATACTTGTTTTGACTCCTAGTTAGTTAATTTTTTCAAACTTCTATCTAATTTGAAAAAGTTTGAAATTATAATTCTCATTTTTCTTAAAGAAGTAATCTTAAGCATCTATGGATATTTTTCTATAATGCCTCTTTAATTGTGTGGCTGAGCCTGTGGGTAAAGGAAGAAAAGTCCCGAAGGCCCAGGCAGGTGGGAAACTACAAACTCCCTGCCCCTGCACTGCCACACATACACACCTACAATTTATAAACCCTTCATAATTTTGGTTTGTGACTTTGTTTTGTTTTTCCTTTTGCTTTTAAAACTGTAACTCACTCAATAGACATTTGTGTAAGTTAGTGAGGAAGCCATTAAAAAAGGATGCCCAGAGTTATAATCTTAAAACATGACAGACCAGTCATAAAAATTTGAAATGAATATTCCAAGTTCTCTGACACTTCTCTGAATATTCTGACACTTCTCTTCATCCCCAGGAGGTTCCAAGATTGCCCTGGTGATCACCTTTAATTAGGGAGTTGGGAGAAGAGGTGGTGGAGAAAGTCCTAATTCTTCTAAATCACCTTGGGTCACATTTTATTTTTGAGAATGAGTCACATGGCCAGAGGAAGATATAAGGGAATATCTGGTTCTTTTCTACTCGGCTGCTTTTTAGTATACTACCCTAGACAAGGGTACAGTCTTGAATCTCTATCAGGTGTCATGGATGACTCTCAAAACACTCATGAACATTTTAATGTGTGATTAAATTGGTCATTACCAAAGATGAAAACACATTAAGCAAAAATATTTCTCATTTATTCTCACTCTAATCAGTACCTCAGGGTTTCTTAAAAGCCTTTTTCTCTTTTTATCTTAGAAAATAACTTTCTCAAAGAAACATATGTATTTGCCAAAAGAGTTAAGTGACTCCAACACAGTTAGACTATCGTTGATGTGAAACTAGCAGGATGCCTGGCTTCACCATTTGTTAATTTTGTTTCCTTGGACAAGTTATTTAATCTCCCTTCAATTCACTATAGCTATTCTTTAGCTATAAAACAAATACACAAAAAGTGCCTAACTCACAGACTAATAGCAAGGATTAAATAGGTCATTTATAAAGAGAATAGAGACTGGCACAAAGAAAGTGCTTTAGTTGTTCTTTTATTATTTCTATTATTGTTGAAGATGCTCTAATTATTCACAAAATTGTATGTTAGGAATTACATGAAGTGGCATTTACAAAATATTTTGAAAATAATAAATTCCCATGCAAATGCATACTGTTCTTATCATAAAACAATGCCATTTAGTTTTGGCAAACAGATCCTCCATTTCCTATTCAATCATTCTTTTCACTCTGATCATCTTGAGTTGGTAGCTAGTGGGTGCCCTTGTCCTAGTAAATTAATATCAGGCAATGCTCTGTCCCTTATAGACATAAAATAGCATGTGCCTGTTTCTTCTTCCAGATCTCACTGAACACATGGATCCGGTTAAGTCTCAGGGTGAAACAGTGAGGGAAAGCACTAATATGAAGCTTGCATATTTCTTCTGTGGACAATATATTGCAAGAATGATATTAGCCACCCTTTGAAACAGTCCATGTGGTGCATAATAACCCTGTTGTATCTCAGAATAGGATTTCTTTAGTCATTTACATGATAATTTCAAAGACCATATATCTTGTGAAGCCAAAGCACAATTGTGAGTCTTCAAAGATAACCACTACTTAGGGGGAGGCACAGCTAAGAGAATTTAACCAAAATGATGAAACAGCTCTGAAGGAACAGATCCATACAAACTCTGGCATAATTTACACCCCATTCTGGAAAACTATTTTTAAAAAATCAAAGAAGATATAATAAAATAGCTGCCAAATGTAATAGTCTGTGTGCTTCATTCCACTAGTGTGGTATATGCTTTACAGATTTAGTATCTATGAAACAAAGAATCCTTTTATATCCCACCCCACCCCCCGCCAGGAAATTTAGGCTCAGATGTTCCATTATTGTCTCCAATTATATCATGAAAAAAATGTTTCCAGGAATTGGAGATGTGGGGTGCCTGAATTTCCATATATCACAAGAAGTCTTATAAACTTCTAAAATATAGCTTTCAGTAAAAAGTATTATCTTCAGAATTCCATTAATATTGTATGCTTATTTTCAGTGCTTTCTAAACGTAAGAGTTCCCTGGAGTTGGCTGTGTTTAAGTGTATGTTCTTTCTTGTCTTTTTCTTATCAGAGAATTTAGGACTTAGATAGCACTCTTCTAGACCAGACCAACTCTTTTCCTCACTCTATACTGAGGAAGAACCTGAGGGTGAGAGAGGTCAATTACCAAGTGTCTAAAATATTGCCTTAACATATTATACTTAAAAGCTATCTAGTGTTGAATGCGTTTGTGAATTTATGTCACACAATCAATGGAAAAACTGACACAGGACACATTTTTGCTCTTGATACCTACTCCCTTGGTTAAAGACTTAATGCTCAGGCTCCGGCCTTTTGTCATGATGTAATATGTTTTAAATAGAGATGTAAAGCTCTTCTAAGCCAACAATGCTTTGTATATCTTGGCTTGTGACATTAGTGTGAACTATGGAGACAGAGCTTTAGTGCTACGAGTTTTCTACATTTTTTGTGTCCCCCTATGGTAAGCAATGATGCTTACATTTGCTATTCAATTGAACTTTGAAAGAACTTTGCCAAGAGATGGAAAGGACAGCTGTATTATGAAAAGAATGAGAATTTTGGTGTTACAAAACCTGTTAGGAATTAGGGACTGTATTTTCATATAGTCTCAAATAGTTTATCATTCTCTTTCTTCTCTAGAAAGTCAGAATAATATTTCATGTATAAATATAAGTATAATACACTTGCATGCATATACATATGGTATAAACAGTGAGGATCTGTGACTACCTCTTCTATCACAATCTGTTTGCCACTAAGATTCCATATGCTTAGACATTTTTATAGGCCTCTTTCAGCAGCTTATTTATAGACAATCCAGGAAGCCTACCAGGATATATCATAATGCAAGAGAACAGAGTTACACTATTGATAATGACAATATTTAAAAAGAGGACTCACCATGTTAAAAGAATGAAGACAAAATAGATTTGGCCAGCTGATTTCCAGTGACTAGTATGTCAGTGCTTTGGAGAAAATGTACTGGAAACAATATTTAAAATAACTATTTTTCTTGCCAAGAAAGAAAAGTCTGGGACCAGTGGCTTCACTGGTTAATAAGAATTAATACCATATCTTCTCAATCTGTTCCAGCAAAGAGAAGAGGAGGGAATACTACCAAACTCATTTTATAAGGCCAGAATTACCTTGGTATCAAAACTAGGCTAAGATAGCACAAGATAAGACAATTACCAGTCTACATTCATGAACATAGATATAAAAATCCTCACAGAAATATTAGCAAGCTTAATCAACATTATACTATAAGGATCATAAACAATCATCAAGTGGGGTTTACTCTAGGAATGCAAAAATGATAACATCTACAAATCAATCAATATAATATACCACATTAACAAAATGAAAAATTAAAGTCAGACAGTCATCTCAATAGATGCAGTAAAAACATTTGAAATAACTCAATATCCACATATGATTTTAAGAAGACTATCAACCTCTGTTAGCATAGATGGGAATAGGGTTTGTAATACTTTAACATAATAAAGGCCACATATGGCAAACCTATAGGTAACATTATAGTCACAGTGAAAAGCTGAAAGCTTTTTCTCTAAGTTGGGGACCAAGACAAGAATGCTCATTCTCACTGCTTTTATTCAACATAGTAGTATAAGTCTTAGGCAAGGCTAAGAAATAAAACACACCCAAATTAGAATAAAAAAAGAAGTAAAACTGTCAGTATTTTCAGATGACATGATATTATGTGTAGAAACCTTAAGACTGTTCCTCCCACTTAAAAAAAAATACCTGTTAGGACTAATAAATCAATTCAGTAAAGTTGTAAGAGACAAAATAAATATACAAAAATGAATTGTTTCCATACACTAAAGAGCTATCAGAAAAATAAATTATGAAAACAATCCCATTTACAATTGAACTAAAAAATATAAAATAAAATATCTAGGATTAAATTTAACCAAGGAGGTAAAAGGCCTACACACTGAAAACTAAAGACAACAATAAAAATTAAAAAAAACAAACACAAATAAATGGAAAGATATCTTGAGCTCATGAATTTGAAGAATTAATATTGTAAAAGTCCATACTACCTAAGGCAATTTAGAGTTTCAATATAATCCCTATCAAACATTCATTGGTATTTTTCAAATAAATAAAACCAGCAATCCTAAAATTTGAATGGAACCACAGACGACTGTGCAAATCTGAATCAATCTTGAAAATTTTGGCAATAATTTTTTGAAATTGAAATCAAAAACAAAAACATCAAAATAAAAAAATAAGTGCGATTATATTGAAAGTTTTCTGTACGGCAAAGGGAGCCTTCTCAAATGACTATTTATAGAATGAAAGGGCAACCTACCAAATGAGAGAAAGCATTTGCAAATCATATATCTGACAAGGAGTTTACATTCAAAATATGTTTAAAAACTCACAAAACACAATAGTAAAAATATCCCGTTAAAAGATGGCAGGGTATCTGAACAGACATTTTTAAAGAGGACATACAGAAGGCCAACAGATACATTAAAAAGTGCTTAACATCACTAATTATCATGGAAACACAAATGAAAACCACAATATGGTATCACCTCAAACCTGTCAGAATGGCTATTCTCAAAAAGGCAAGAACTAACACATGTTGGAGAAAAAGTGAAGGGAAGGGAATCCTTGGGCACTATTGGCAGGAATATAAATTGGTACAGTCACTATGGAAAACAGTATGGAGGTTCCTCAGACATTAAATATAGGTTAACCATGTGATCCAACAATTCCACTTTGGGGTGCTTACCTGATGGAAATCAAAAGCTTTAATTTGAAATGATAGCTCCACCCCAAGTTCATTGTTGCATTATTTAAGTCAAGAAATAAAAAAAACAAATGCTTATCAATAAATGAATTAAAAAATATGGTATACATACATACAATAAAATATTACTCAACCACAAAAAATCTTTCCATTTGTCATGATGTGGATATATTTTGAAAGCATTATGCTAACTGAAATAACTCAACAGAGAAATACCTCATGATATAACTGATATGTGGAATCTAAAAAAGAAAACAAACAAAAAAACCCCACTCAGTTATAAAATAATAAGTCCTGGGTATATAATATACAGTATGGTGAATACAGTTTATAATGCTGTACTGTATAATTGAAAGTTGCTTAGAGAGTAGACCTTAAATATTCACATACAAAGAAAGGCAACTTTTAACCATGTGTGGTAATAAACATTAATTATACATATTATAGTGATCACTGTGTAAATACACATGTTGAAATATGTTATAACATTAGTTTCAGGTATACATATTAAGTATATGTCAATAAAAATAATTGAAGGAATAAGAATTAATAAAACAACATAATTCCTTTGTCACCCAAAAGTCTTTTGAGAATTTGTGTAGAAAAAAGTATCTCCCTTTCGGCAGATTCCAACAGTGGTAGCAGCAGGGGACGTGATAGCTGCAGCAACTATGTCAGCAATGCTTTCAGGCAGGAGTGGCTGGAAGATTCAGGGATTACAGGTAAACTAGTTGGCAGTACTGGGGTAGCAAAACAGCAGTCTGGAGGTGTTTTGGTAGAATATATAGACAGAGGTCTTTTCTTGGCTTTGGGATCAGGAGAGGGCTTGCTGATACATAGAATCCTGAAATTCAGAGAGTTTGAGAAATTTGTCCATAGTAGGCAGGAAGCATCTATAAGTGACAACAATTTTTTTTAACAATTAATGGGTTTTATTTTTTAAATATATTTTATTGATTACGATATGACAGTTGTCCCACTTTTTCTTCCTTTGCCCCTCTGCTTGGTACCCCCTTCCTTCTAGCATTAGTTCATGTCCATGGGTTGTGCATATAATGTCTTTGACTTCTCCATTTCCTATTCTATTCCTAACATCCCCCTGTCTATTTTGTACCAACTAATTATGGTTCTTAATCCCTCTACTTTTTCCCCTTCCCTCCTCCCCCTCCCAGCTGATAACCCTTCAAATGATCTCCATATCTATGATTCTGTTCACATTTTTGTTGTTTTCTTAGTTTATTTTTATGCAGTTATTGATAGCTGTGAATTTGTTGCCATTTTAATGCTGATAGTTTTTATCTTTTTTTTTCTTAAATAAGTCCCTTCAAAATTTCATGTAATAATGCCTTGGTGATGACAAACTCCTTTAACTTTACCTTGTTTGGGAAGCACTTTATCTGCCCTTCCATTCTAAATAATAGCTTTGCTGGGTACAATAATCTTGGCTGTAGATCCTTGTTTTTTATCACTTTGAATACTTCTTGCCAGTCTCTTCTTGCTTGCAAAGTTTCTTTTGGGAAATCAGCTGATAGTATTATGGGAACTCTTTTGTAGGTAACCTTCTGCTTTTCTCCTGCTGCTTTTAAGATTCTCTCTTTATCTTTAACCTTTGGAATTTTAATTATAATGTGTCTTGGTGTGTTCCTCTTTGGGTCCAACTTGTTTGAGGCTCTCTGTGTTTTCTAGACTTGTATGCCTATTTCCTTCAACAAATTAGTGAAGTTTTCTTTCATTATTTTTTCAAATAAGTTTTCCATTTCTTGCTCTTCCTATTCTCCTTCTGGTATTACTATGATTCAAATGTTAGTATCTTTGGAGATGTCCGAGAGGCTTCTTATACTATTATTGTTATTTTTGAATTCTCATTTCTTCTTGCTGTTCTGGTTGAATGCTTATTTCTTCTTTATGTTCCAAATTGTTGATTTGAATCCCAGCTTCCTCACCTTCACTGCTGGTTCTCTGTGAATTTTTCTTTACTTTACTTACTGTAACCTTCATTGCTTCCTTTATGTTGTCAATGTACTCCTGATTACATCCTGAGCATCCTGATTACTAGTGTTTTGAACTCTGCATCTAATAGGATGGTTACACGTTTTGTTTAGCTCTTTTTCTGGGGTTTTGTTTTGTTCTTTCATTTGGGCCATATTTCTTTGTCTCCTCACTTTGGCAGCCTTCCTATGTTTGTTTCTGTGTATTATGTAGAGATGCCTTGACTTTCTGTCTTAGTAGCATGGCCTATTGCAGAAAAGGTGCCTGTATATTGTGTAGGGAGAGCCTTAGGTAAATGCCAGAGCAGGGCAACTTGCTTCACTGTTTTGTGGTTCTGAGTCAGGTGGAGGCCTAGGAGAGGGCATAGTGCTACTGCTAAGTTTCTGAACATTTGCCTGGCATTCACCCCATTTCTAGTCACTTCACTCACTCCCCATACGAGACTGACACCCTTCCAGGTTTTGCTCTGGTGCTGAATCCCAGAGTGGGTGGGTTTGAATACATTCTAAGACCATGTGGGCCCCTTAAGCAGAATTTCTTGAATATCTGGCAGTTTCTTCTTCCACCCCAACCCACACTAGTTTTTATAGCCAGAATTTATGGGGATTTATTTTCCTGGAGTTGGAAATTTGGGCTGTTTTGTCTGGCCTGGGGCTGGGATTTCTCACTCCTAAGGTAACCCTCCTGATTTTTATCTACCACACATGAATGTGGGACTCCCCTCTTCCACCACTGCAGCCACCTTTCTGTGCCACACCTTGTCATCTCGCCTCTCTGCTCCTCTCCATATATCTACCCCTCCTACCTGTTTGGATGAGTTTGATTTCTTTAAATCCTTGATTGCTAGACTTCGATACAGTTCACTTTTCTGACCATTCTTGGTACTATTTGTTTCTTGGTTTATTTGTAATTCTGTCTGTGGTTTAGTGGGGAGATGAAGTGTGTCTACATACATCTGCATCTTGACAGGAAGTAGGTTAAATTTTGAAGACAGATTTACTCTAGAAGGTAGAGGATAGAACCAGAAAACTCATGGAGTTATTGATATAAATTTAGTGCTGTGTTTGTTCCTTGATACAATAGCCTAAAGAATTGAGTTCAGTTAAGAATAGCTATACAGATAAAACAAACCAACTTTCTATGCTTTCCTTTATTTAATCCTATAAAAACAATATTTAGAAAAATTATCCTAATAATTTTAACAAAAAAAGAAATAGCATCAGAGAGAACAAGTGAGGTAATTGACATGGCAGTTGTAAATGATAAAGCATAGATTTGAATCCCAACAGATTTAGAAACAGAATCCTTATTTTCTGATTCTTAATTTGATATTTCTCCATTTTGCAAACTGTATTAGAAATTGTGAGCTTAGCTTTAGCAATTTAACATTTTTAAACAATATCATGTAATTTTATACAATGCAGTTATAAAAAGCATAGGGTAACTGAATATATTTATTGTAGAAGAATTTAATTTTTGAAATTCATAGAAACACTTCTTTTTATTATGAAATAATATATGCTTATATAAAAACTTCAAATCATTTAAAAAATTATAAAAAGTTAACATTCTAAACACCACAAATTTCTAAAAATTTTTTTGTTAATTGATGGTGTAGATTTGCCCCCCAAAATTTTATGCACAATTGTATTTTTGATATGTCAATCAAACAGACATACCCTTTTGGATATGTTTATATAGCAGAATAGATTGTTTTAAAGTATATTTTCCAAGTTAAAATATGTGAATTAACATATCTGCATGTATATATGTTTCTACTACAAAGAATGCTGCCTTCAAAATTATTCTTTATGACTTTATGTGGAAGTATAATTATAGAATAATCTCCTTAAGGTGGAATTGTTAGGTCAAAGGATATGTGTGCTTTCAATTTTGATAGTATTGGCAAAGTATACTCTAAATACATTTCAATTTCTCCATAGTATTTGTGACTATTTCTTCCTTAGACCATGGCAACACACACACACACACACACACACACACACACATTTCATTGGTTTAATATGAGTTTAATTGTATATCAAGTTACCCAAGTTGACCACCTTTCTTTATCTCTGCAATCTCCACTTGAATTTTTTTTAATTGTTGTTCAAGTACAGTTCATTTCATTTTTGTCCACCTCCCCCTCCAGCCTAGCTATCCCCAATTCCTACCCTTGATCCAACCCCGCTTTCCAAGTTGACCATCTTTTCATATAGTTTTGGTCATTTGTTCTTTTTTTTCCCCATATATAAAAGACACGTTTCCAGTCCTTAAACATACCTGTCCCATCCTGTTTATTTTAAGTGATCATCTTTGTATTTCATATTGATTAGTAAGTTTTCTATAATGTATAAAATGAGTCTTGTATATTACTTGCTATAGCTTGATTTTCTTTAAGCACTGTGAAAATGAAATAATTTAGTTTGTTTCATTTATTCATATGTTTAAAAATAATAGTCTACTTTAAAAATGTTTATTCAGTAGTTTAAGTCTAGAGATAATCTTACATCCTTGAAGAGAATATATTCTTCTGGTAATTTTATGACTTGTGCTTAAATCTCTGTTCAATCTGTACCTGTCTCTGTGCCAATCTTTGCCACTTTTATTAAACATAGTAGTGGAAGTTCTAGACACAGTGCTAGACAAGAAAAATAAATTTTAAAAAGCATCCAAAATGGAAAGAAAAAAGTAACTCTCACCATTTGCAGATAACATAATACTATATAGAGAACCCTGAAAACTCCACCAAAAAAAAAAACCCTCTTAGAACTATTCAATGAATTCAGTAAAGTTTCAGTATCTTTTTGTAAAGATACAAAATAATATACAGAAATGTGTTGCATTCCTATACACTAATTATGAGCTATCAGAAAGAGAAATGAAGAAAATTATCTCATTTATACACTTACATCAAAAAGAATAAAATGCCTAGACATAATTTTCACTTAGACTTAACCTAGAGTACAGGTGAAAGACCTATACTCTGAAAACTCTAAGACATTGGTGAAAGAAATTGAAGATGACACAAATAAATGCAAAGGTATACCATGCTCACAGATTGGAAGATTTACTATTGTTAAAATGTCCATACTACCTAAAGCAATGAACAGATCCAATGTAATTCCCATCAAAATACCAATCACAAATAGGACAAAGAATTCTAAAATTTTCACAGGATCACAAAAGGACTAGAATAGCTAAAATAATCTTGAGAAAGAAGAACAAAGCTGGAAGTATCATGCTCCTTGATTCAAACTATACTTCAAAGCTATAATAATCAAAATAGTATTTTACTAGTATAAAAACAGACACACGTGATGGGGGACACAAAATAACCCTGGAATTTACTTACAAAATAACGGTGTATTTATTCTTACATGTTTAAACTTCAGACACTTTCAAGTACTCTCCATGTGATGCAATACACCTTTCAAGATGTTTTTCCACTGTTCAAAATAGTTTTTGAACTCATTGATTTTTAAAAAATATTTTATTTATTTATTTTTGGAGAGAAGGGAAGGGAGGGAGTAAGGGAGGGGAAGAAACATCAATGTGTGGTTGCCTCTCACATGGCCCCCTCAGGGGACCTGGCCTGCAACCCAGGCATGTGTGCTGACTGGGAATCAAACTGATAACCCTTTGGTTTACAGCTCATGTTCAACCCACTGAGCTACACCAGCCATGGCTGAACTCATTGATTTTGATGCCTTTTACAGTTTCTGCCATTTTTTGTTTCACCTCTTCCACATCAGCAAAACATATCCCTTTAAGGAGTTTTTTCATCAGGGGAAACAAAAAAAATGTCGCTTGGGGTAAGACTGGGCAAATAGGGTAGGTGCAACTTGTGAGTCATGTCATTTTTGCTCAAAAACTGCTGAACACTCAGTGCAGTGTGGGCTGGTGCACTCATAAATCATCCATCATGAAGTGGGTAAATGTGTTGAAAGGGTTTCAAAAAAAATATTCACTGAAGCTGAAAAAATCCTCTCACAATGATGCCAGGTGGTACACTGATACAGTTGGGTTCCTAGAGCACTCACCTAGCAGGGGAAGCCTGTACTACAAGGGGCCCACTCTCCAGAAGATAAGTCTTATTTCTGGGGGATCCCCCCTCATAGACCATTGGAATAGAATAGAGAACCTGGAAATAAACCCATACTTATATGTTCAATGAATCCATGACAGAGGAGACAAGAATATACAATGGGGAAGAGAGTCTCTTCAATAAATGGTGCTGGGAAAATGCATAGATACATGCAAAAAGGTGAAACAAGACCAAGTCTTATACCATATAAAAATAAATTTGAAGTAAATCAAAGATTTGAATGTAAGACCTAAAACTATAAAATTTTTAGAAGAAAACATAGGCAGTAAGCTCTTTCATATCAGTTTCAGCAATATATTTTGGACATCCTACCGCCACACACACACAATGGAGTGTTACTCAGCCAGAAACAAGAATAAAACCTTACCATTGTGGTAACATTGATGGACCAAGAGTGTATGTATCATGCTAAGTTAAATAAGTCAGTCAGAGAAAGACAATACCATGTGATTTACCTATTGACATGTGGAATCTAAAAAACAAAACAAAATCATACTCAGATACAGAAAACAAACTGGTATTTACTATAGGGAATGGATGGGAGGATGAGTGAAATAGATGAGGGGGATCAAGTTACATACAAAATTCAAGTTATGAAACAAATGTGATAGGGTTTAATATACAGCATAGGGAATACAGTCAATAATACTATAATAATTTTGTATGGTGACAGAAGGTAACTGGACTTATCATGTGGATCACTTCAAAATGTAAATATATAAATGTCAAATCACTATGATATACACATAAAACTAATAAAGTGTTGTTTGCCAAGTATATGTCAATAAAAATAAATAATAATACCAAGAGTGGGGAAATCAGGGAAGGGAGGTGGTGATGTCTGGGGTGAGGGGGAGTGGTGGGGGCAAAACACAGACAACTGTACTTGAACAACAATAGAATAAAAATAAATAAATAAATAAATAAATAATTATCATGATAGATGTATATGGTGAGGTTTAGTTTGTCAAGTGTAATATGCCTAGTCTTTGTTGAACTCTGATTTAAAGTTTCTTTTATCTGAGTACCTCTCCTGCCTCCCCGTAGCTCATACCACCCCCTCCCTCAAAACCATAGATTTCCAGCCCTATACATTAGTTCTATTTGGAACTTTAGATGCATAGAATTTTTATGAGATGTGATTTTTCTATTTGACTTCTCTTGTACATTTTGTGGGTAAGATTCACTTATGTTGTTGTATCTATCAACAGTTTAATTTTATTACTTGATACTATTCTATTGTATGAAGATTTCATAGTTTTTTAATACAATTCTGTTCATGGATATTGGCTTATTTTCAGTCAAGGTTAGTACAAACAATGCTGCTATAGATTTTCTTGTACACAACTTGTGGTAATCAAATGTATACATTCCTTTTGAGACTATATTAGAAATCTAGGTCATGGTAATTGTGTTTAGTCAGGCTTTTTAGACATTACTGAATGGTCTCTCATCATGGATGCAAAATTCACACTTCTACCAATGCTGTGGGAGAGTTCTAGTTCATCCCTATCATTGCCAACACTGAGTATTTCATTTATTTAGCCATTCTGATGCTGTGCAGCAAAATGTGTTTTTTAAAAAATTTGTATTGTTCTTTCTTTGTTTATTTTGTTTTCCGGGAAAGAGACCACTTTTATTGCTTGCCTAGATGAATGGCCAGAATAGGTGGGGCAGGAGGGGTTGGGGACCTGTCCTTGAAAATAAAAGTCCCCTCCAAAAATGTGGTTCATGTCACCAAAGAAAGGCTGTCTTCAGGCAGCGAGGGCAGATCTGATTTATTGAAAGTGGTGCTTGTGTTTCAGGGGAGTGTGGCGCAGGTAGAAGATAAAGTCCGTGTGATAAGCAAAGCAGGTCAGTAGACCGAGGGAGGCCATGTGGAGGACAGAGAAATTCAGGAAGTACCTGGAGAAGTAGGTAGAAGTGTGGAAGATGCAGCCAGGACAGCCCCAAACCCCATCAGATGTGCCTGCTGAGAGCTGAGAGCCACTTGCACTGCCCTGGGCTGGCTGCCTAAACCAGTCATTCTGCAACCGTCCAACTGCAGTATAACTGTGGTTTTAATTCCAATTAATGTAACCAAGGTGAACATCTTTTTCTTATACTTATTGACCATTAGAGGTTATACACTTTTTGAAATGACTATTTAAGGTGATTTGTCTTTTGGAGTTCTTTTTTGTTTGTTTGTTTTTTAGATTTATCAGTTTTTAAATGTAATCTTTCTCAGAGTCCTCTTTGGTCATATGAGTTGCAAATATTTTTCTCCTCCTCATGTCTTACCTTTTCACTTTTCTAATGATGTCTTTGGTGAATTAAAATTCTGAATTTTTAATATGCTCTCATTTATTTTTATAGCTAATTTTTATGCGCTGTTTAAGAAATCATTACTTATTCTTGGAGTCATAGAATCACTTTCCTATGTTCTCATCAATTGTTGTTATGCTTTTTTAATGAATGATTTTTAAGAAAGAAACAACTCTGTAATAATAAAAGGATTACTAACAAAATTTGATACAATTAACCAATTAAATTTTCTGCATGAATATAAAATTTACTTGATATTAATATAAATTTTAAAGGAATGGTAACAGAAAAATAGAAGGTAAAAACAAATGTATATGATAAGTTGATGTATAAAAAAGTGGCGTTATGGCATTTTTTTAATCAATGGTCATAAAACAAATTAAATAAATTATTTAATAAAATATTTTTCTATATGGAGAGAGATTAGGGGAAAACAACTATATCCCTTATCTTATTACTTTTACTGATGAAAAGTAACCACCTAGTTGGAGGTGCCAAAGCTTACAATTTAGCCCTGGCTGGCATAGCTCAGTGGATTGAGTGCATGCTGGGAACCAAAGTGCCCCAGGTTCAATTTCCAGCCAGGGTACATGGCTGGGTTGCAGGCCATAACCCCCAGCAACCGCACACTGATGTTTCTCTCTCTCTCTTTCTCTCTCTCTCTCTCTCTCTCTCTGCCCCCCTCCCTTCCTTCCCTAAAAATAAATAAATAAAATCTTAAAAAATAATAATAATAAAATAAAATTAATTAATTAAATAAATGATTTATTTAAAAAAGCTTACAATTTCACTATATAACTCATTCAGGGAAAATTACTATAACTTTACACTTTTTTATTATGTAAAAATGGAAATTGAGCTATTTCTTTATAAGCTTCTTATCTGAAAAAAATTAGCACCATTTTAATACCTGTTCTTCACTCCCTAACTGGTTTTATGAAATGTGATCTCATTGATCTTCCTTATTTTTTCCTTTCCCCACTGAATGTTTTTTTTTTTTTTTTAATCTGCTTCATCTCTTGCAAAGCTCCTCACCTTCATAATACTGGAAAGTATACACATTTAAATGAACTCAGTTGTTTGGAGCTAGACACAAGTGCTGGTATAGGCATACACACATACAAGCATTTAGTATTTCAGCATGATTCGTATAACTTTTTTTTAGGTGTGGCAGGCTGGCAGAAAGATGAACTTGACATTTTTGTGACTCTAGGCCTGTCTGGAATAGTCCTATCACCTGGAGATGTCTGGCAAGGATTCAAGCTGAAGGCTCAGGTGATTTAACTTAACTCAGATCCCTTTCCTCACTCATCATTGTAATATGATGACATACTAGGCTTTCAGGAGGACTTCCTTTGGGGAGATAGAGAGGTCATAAATTATAAGAATGCCTCTGTCATTTCCTTTAAGAGTCTTTTCCCATCCCAGAGAACAGAGTACCTTCTTGTCCTTTTCACAAATCTAATAAACGTGTGCCATCAGAAGGGCCGTAAAGAACAGACCCTTGGAGCTCTCAGGCTCATTTAGAAACTGCTCACACAGGAAGTTTAAAAGCGGGAACCGCAGCGCAGCCTGTGGTCTACCTATCCTTTATAAAAACACAAGCTGTAGTGCCTGTTTCAAAGCTGGGCAACTGCAACTGACCTTGGAATACTTTTTAGTACAATGAGGTGGTTTCTTTTTACATCCAAGACTGGTGGAAAGAGCATTTGTTATGGCCAGATAAGAAGTAATCCTTTGGCTGTAATTCAGATGGATTTGAAAAGTATGATTACCTTGGAAGAAAAATGAATCCTTTGACTGTTTTCTCCTGCCACCACAACAGCCCTAACAGTAATTACCACAGCCTGTTGCCTAATTTTCCATCTGCATATTATTTGAAAACGGTAAAACTTTTGGTAATGTAATATGCAAATGAGTGAAAGTGGAATTGGGAGCTTTCCTTCCTTCCCACACACAGTCAGGTTTTTCTTCTTTCTAATGTGTAGATAGAATCTGTTTGCTTGGTGTGTAGGCTGTATTTCCATGTGAGTTCTAGTGTGCATTCAGAGTTCAGACTGCTGAGGAAACTTTGAGGAATATATTATACGTAAAACATCAGGAGACAACATTTAGGGGAGATAAAGTGAAGGGCAGCTTATTAACTATTCTGTCAGAATAGTCAAAGACTCTCACTTTTTAGACAAGTGACTGAGGAAAAATTCTCTGCTTCTGTCAATTTAGGTTACAATACAAGGAGAAGATAATTGTCTTAGTCATTTTCATCCCCTCAAGAACTTTGAGGGGATGGAGGGAGAGAAAAGAGAGTGGGATTCTTGCTCTAATATCTAAGTCTTCAACCAGATCCACTGCTCTCTTCTCTCTTTTAGATATTAAAAACATAACTGTCATGTAAGAAATGGTTCTCTTTTTTAAAATCTAAAAATATTACTGAAATTGCAACTAAATCACAGTACAAATAAAAAGGTGGTGTCAACAAGTATCAGGCTTTTTAAAGAAATACTCACCTCAGCATGTGAGCACAAACTGTATGCCACGCACCACCACCCCTTGTTAATTAAGTTAATGACATTGATGGAGGGCTAATAGCCATTAGCATAATATAATCCATAAGCTTGGACGGGGACACAGTTATGATCTATTTGAAACTCATTCTTGAAAGTAGTAATTTACCTGATATGACAATTCTCAATGAAGAGAAAAGAAGTTGAATTCTAGTCATGTCTTTGTATTTTATATTTTTTGAGAAAAATAATATAATTGGCAGTTTGGATAATAATCAGTGATACATACTTGATAAATTATTTTCATATAAATGACCATTCTAAAGTCTTCTAGTAATATTACTAAATCATATAAGGAAGAAATAAATTGAATATTACATGTTTGGAAAATAGAATTCCATTGAGTAGGAAGATGCTGGTAACCTAACTGTGCTGCACTCCATTCATCAGCATCAAGTTTCAGGATTATTTTTCAGTTCTGAATACAGCTCGTTATAATCAGACAAACCATGTGCCAAATGTTCTGCTGCCTGTCTGAAGACTGCACTTATGGGAGAACCTTTTGACTCACTGGAAATGGGACATAGAATTTCGCTCTTTCTGCAAAGTTGTCAGTAATTGATGTGCAGTGTTGCATGCGTGTGCTGTGTACATGACCTGAGTTAGTATGCATTACTGTGGCTAGAGGTTTAATTATTGTAAGAAAAACTAGATTTATTGTCACAAACTCACATTTATTGTTTTTAATTTGGAGAAAGGTGATTTTGACTTGAGAAGTAAGTGGAGATTAGAAAGCACTGGCATTAACCATATTACAGCAGAAAAGCTGTCAGTTTATTAGCTCAACTTACTCAGATGCTGCTGATTTTCTTTATTTTTTTCCTAAGAAGGAGCCTAGTAGATTTTTTTTCTTAAGAATCCAGTTAGTTCTGAAACTCTGTAAAAGCAATCTGAATTTATTTACTACATTATCGAAACAGGAGAAAAACACCTCCTTGCCTAGGCTTCCTAGTCCAGTCTTTTATCCTTTTGCAGGCATGCCAAGTCATTGGGGAAACATGGTGGTCTCTAAGGAGCCAGGAGTATGTCATGGAATGTAATTAATGGTTAGATCTAGGGATACGTGAGTCCTGGCTCCTATGTCTGATGCATCAATGTGTGAGGGCTATTTCTTGTTCTTGGCTTTAGAGAACAGGAAAAAAAATCTAAGTAGCTTCCCTTGTTCAGATCTTCATATATTAACTTTAAAACAGCTGATACTATACCCAAAGAATAACACCAACATCAGTGATCTTACAATTGAACATTTTAAATATAACATGTTCTATATTTTTGAGCATTTTTCTAATGAAATTATAATCAGGTGTTATTTAATCAAAGAGTTCAACTGGAACTTGGCTGAAATAAACAATTTTATATTATGAATATAAAAATCTTATGAGATAGTCTCTTATTTAGAGGTTCTTAGGTTAAAGTACACAGATGTAATTTAGTGAGTTCACAAAACATCTAAAATTTAGAGGGACTGAGCATAAGAGAGAGAGAGGGAGAGAGAAAGAGAAAGAGAGAGGACTCATGGACAGAGACAACAGTGTGGTGAGTGTAGTGGGGGTGTGGGGATGGAAGAGTGTATAAGGAGAATAAATGGTGATGGAAAAAATAAAATAAAATAAATGAAAATTGCACTCACTGAAAACACTTTAGGCATATAGATTATATTTTCATTTTTTTTCTAAAGAAACAATGTCTTTTATCAGAATTTTACTCCCAAATAGTTAACAACCACTGATTTTATAAGTTTTTTTTAAAATTTTGATTAGTAGTAATAATAGCATTAAATTAACAATTTACTGATGACTCAATACTAAATCTTATAAAACAAATTAATTAAGAAATAACTACAGGTATTTTTGAGATTATGATAGTCTATTAAAAAAACTTCCAACATGTTTTATCCTATCTGAATCATATCAGCATGACAGCTTGGATTCTAAAATACTTCAAAAGTCACTCCAAAGTATTCCTCAAGGTTTTGTGTTCTCTTCTTTAAAAAAAGGGGTGGAGGGGGGTACGTGTAATGTGTCTATTAGAGAAAATCAGTTCAGATGTGAATAATAAGAATCAGTTATATACTGATTCCTAGCTTCCTGACACTATTTGAATGTCCTACACATTTTATTGATTATGTACTATAATATGAATTAGGTACTACAGTTTTCATCCCAGTTTTACAGATGAATAAACCAACACAGAGAAAGTTGCGCTCTATACCCACAGTCAAAAAGTTAGTAAGTAACCTAGCCTTACAGTTTGTAAATAACCACCATAGCTACACTGCCTTGAGAATCAAAGATAATGTAGTATAACAGAAAAGCACACAATTCAAGGTTCATGTCTTAGATGGGAGTAAGAGCAGAACCCCTTAAACAGCTCCCTGTCAGCAATACCAATATCCTCCTAACTTCTGTTTCTGTAGCCCTCAATTCTTCAGCCAAATGAACAACTTTAATCATCTGGAATAAATTTTGGTGTCTTTGATTATCTTTTGTTCCCTTCAACTTTCCAGGAAAAAAAAATGATTTTATACTCCATGTTATAAATTAGGATGGTCACTGGGTGTATCTGCTTCCCCTCATCTTTGCATCGTCTATGGCATGAAGGGGCATAGTAGCTGGCTTTCATAGTTCAAGCTGGCACAAACATGCATGTAAAAATGCACTTTTGTGGATAATTCAGTGCATATTTCATTCATTAATGGTCAGAAAATACTAAATTTGGAGTAGCTATACTGTTTAATGAAGTCATATATGGTACCATGATCTCCCCAGTAAAGTCAACTGGGGAATGAAGAATAGGAATCCATTTTGGCCACATCAAAGAGTAGTGATTTTCACTAAAGAAAGTGAAAGTTTTTACTCTCCATAGAGGCAACATATCAAAGAATAGAGATCAACTACAAAATAGTCAAATGAGAGATGAGCTAACACATATTTCTCTGATTAACAAAGTGAAATTAGGCATCTAGAAATTGACAAGTTAGACCCTCTATAAAACTAAAACATGGAGACTTTACTTTGTAATAATGTCTTTCCAATGCCTGGATAAAAAATATACACACACAACTTATAGTAGTTGTTTTATTGGAGCTTGGGGACTACATGAAAGTATAAAAAAGGCCCATGGGGCAAGGAATGAGACTTTCCAGTACATCTGGCAACAAGGAAAAGTTTGTCATTCATAGAAATGAACAAAGCTGGGGAGTTGGCTTAAGAACATATTATTCTACTTTCAGTGTGTTTTATATATTTAAGTTTTGTTATGTACTTTGTGTATCACAATATATACTGCATGGTCATTTAAAGTCAAAATAATCTTTGATTTGCACACAATCTTAAGGAAATGTCTTGTGTAAAACAGAGCTCTTGCAAATTATAAAATCAAAGATTTATTGGTAGTTAAATAAAAATAAATATTTGTTATATTGAAAATGGTTAAACTCTCTGCTTTTGATTTTCCAGGTAGTTCAGTTTATATCAATAGAGAAAGTGATCAATAACAATACTTGGAATGGTTGCTATATAAAACATTTATCTCATTGTGATTTCTTGTTATTTTGAAGACATGTTTGAAGATACTAACAATGTATGCCATTGGTACGATAGTATTGAAATGTTTTGCCCCAAGATCTTATATACATAAGTACTTAAATACATGAACAATTATATTAAGAATAGCTTCACATCATTTCAAGTTCAGTCCCTCCCAAAAGACGTATACAATATGAATCAGAGTCTCTATAATACTTTCAGAAATTCTGAAGCAATGTGAAGGAAGCTCAGTACTTCAAGCAACTTAGAGGAAATAAGGAGTAAGGGGCATGTGAAGTATGCCACTTACTGGTTTTTGTTTGTAACTGATGCCTCATTGTTTTACAATAAATGTATGACTTCTACAAATTTTGACTTATAGTGAAATATTGAGCTTTAGAAAAAAATGCTACAGACTTCTGGCCATGATGGAGGTATAGGCAGATATGCTTCACCTGCTCACACAACCATAGAAAGCATAACAACCAATCTAAAAACAAAGAACAACAAGAATTGCCAGAAAATTGACCTGTATGAAAATCTGACAACCAAGGAGTTAATGAGGAAACTTTCATCTAGATGGGTAGGAGGGGCAGAGATGGGCAGCCAGGGTGAAGAGGACACCCAGGGAAGTGGTGGTGGCAGCCAGCAGAACAGATGATTCCACCTTCACATGGGGCAGATAAAAATCAGATGGGACAACTGGAAACAAGCAATTCCAGCCTTAGGCCAGAACACGCAGCCCTGGGTCCCAGCTCTGGGAAATAAAACCTCATAAACTCTGCCTATAAAAACCAGGGAGGATTGTGGCAGCAGAAGAAACTGCCAATCTCTCAAGAGAGTCCATTTAAAGGGCCCACAGGGTCCTAGAACGTACACAAACCCACTTACTCAGGGAATCAGCACCAGGGCAGCAGCTGAAAGGGCACCGGTTGCTTATGGGAAGGGGGGAAGTGATGGAAAACTGGGTGAAAGACAAGCAAGTGACATTGTTCCCTCTGTTACCCCTCCCTCACATATATTGCTACAAAATGACAAAGGTCACCTGCCCTCAAGAATAACTAAGGCTCCACCTCTTACAACATAACAATTGTACCAATATGGAGAGTCAAAGCAGCTCTACCTAATACATAGAAATATAGGGAGGCTGACAAATTGAGGAGACAAATATAGCCCAAATGAAAGAACAAATCAAAACTCCACAAAAAGAACTAAGTGACATGGAGATATCTAACCTTATCAGATGCAGAGTTTAAAACACTGGTAATCAGGATGCTCTCAGAAATAGTTGAGTTTGGTCATAAAATGGAGGAAAAAGTGAAGGCTATACAAAGTAAAATAAAGAAAACTATACAGAGAACCACAGTGAAGGGAAGGAAGCCAGGATTCAATTCAAGAATTTGGAACAAAGGGAAGAAATAAACATTAGCCCAAAACAGAAAGAAGAAACAAGAATTCAGAAAAATGAGGAGAGGGTTAGGAACCTCTGGGACAACTTTAAACATACCAACATTCAAATCATAAGGGTACCAGAGGGAGAAAAGAAAGAGTAAGAATTTGAAAACTTATTTGAAAAAAAAATTAAAGAAAACATCTCCAATTTTGCAAAAGAAATAGATATACAAGTCCAGAAAGCACAGAAAATCCCAAGCAAGCTGGACCCAAAGAAGAGCACACCAAGACACATCATAATTAATATGCCAAAAGTTAAAGAGAATATCTTAAAAGCAACAGAAGAAAAGCAGAGTCACCTACAAAGAAGTTCCCATAAGACTATCTGCTGAGTTTTCAAAAGAAACTTTGCAGGCAAGAAAGGGCTGGCAAGAAATGTTCAAAGTGATAGAAATCAAGGACCTACAACCAAGATTAATCTATCCAGCAAAACTATCATTTAGAATGGATGGGCAGATAAAGTGCTTCCCAAACTAGATAAAGCTAAAGGTGTTTATCATCACCAAGTCCTTATTATATGAAATGTTAATGGGACTTATCTAAGAAAAAGAAGATCAAAACTATGAATGGTAAAGTGACAATAAACTCACAACTATCAGCAACTGAATCTAAAAACAAAACCAAAAACAAAAGCAAATGAAGCAAACAACTAAGACAGGAACAGAATCATAGAAATAGAGATCACATGGAGGGTTATCAGTGGGGAGGAGAAAACAGGAGTAGCAGGGAAAGATACAGGGAACAAGAAACATAATTGGTAGGTACAAAATAGACAGGGGGAGGTCAAGAATAGTACGGGGGGACTGGTGGAGGGAATGGGGATCCCAGGTAGAGGGGGGCAAAGGGGAAAACAAATGGGACAATTGTAATAGCATAATCAATAAAATATACCTAATTAGAAATTCAAAAAATAATTCACAGAGAAAAATAAATAAATAGTGAGAAGGTATGAAAAGAAAAGTACAAATAGATAACATAGTTACAGCATAGCCATAGGTATATAAAGTACAGCAATAGGAAAGGGAGTAGCCTAAGCATTTACAGGCATGACCTGTGGACATGAACAAGGGTGTGGGGACTGCCTGAGTTAATAGAGAGTGCAGGGTGGAGGGGTGCAAAAATCAGGACAACTGTAATAGCATAATCACTAAAATATATTTTTAAAATATCTACAATTTTGCTGTGCCTTTGATCCAGCACTGAAGTAGGTGTTTTTTTTTTTTTTGGGGGGGGGGCTCTTTGTTTTTTGTTTGTTTTGTTTTTATTTTAAGGCAGGATTCTCTGCTTGTTTTTTTTCCCATGACTGAATATCTAAAAATGAGACCTAATTTTTGACTCTTATTTTCAAAACTGGTTGATAAAAATAATAATGCAATTACCATCTATTTCAACACTAATAATCCTATCAAATCCAGTAGTTTACTGCCCATATATATGTAACCACTTAATGTATCATACAGCTTTATTTCATGGCTATAATTATAGCATAAACTTTTATTCATGTGACTAGATTATCTCAATAGGAAAAAATGTAAGAAATGATATGCATATGTGTATATCATGTACTTAAGTCTGATGTAATATATTGTTTAGCCAATAATTTAGTCATTTTGAAAAACAGTAAAAAATTTAGAAAAAACATGAGTCTTTTTATTCCTACATTCCAGCTAAATATTTTGACACAGACCCATCTGGATAGAATCCTTTAAAACTTGTTTCTGATGACCTATAATTTTGATATTTGGATAACAATTTTACTATAATTACATTAGTCCTTAGGTTGGCACACTGAGTTTCAACTAGAGATGGAAGGGCATAGCTTTATAGATGCTGGTCTCAGCGCCTATATGTAAAATGAGTTCAGTAGTATATGAAAATGAACCAGTGGAATGATGGAGTAAAGATGGTAAATCATTATAAGGTTTTATGACAAAGATAGAAAGCTCAAGTCAGCAAAAAAAGCAGTTTAGTAGAAACAAAAAACTAACAGACTGGTTCTATAACATAAAATGTTAACTAACAATAAAAACCACTATTTAGAAATGTATGCAAGACAGTGTTGAAGTAAGTATGAACAATTATATATATACCAAGCTTACAACTGTATACTTGATTGCCACTAGAACTTATGCTTATCTTAACATGAGAGCTATGTATAAATCACTGATTGGGAATATAGTGATAACTCCTAGGATGACGCAAGCAATCTCAACCAACCATAAGTATCACATATTCTAAGTAAATAATTTATTGCTTTCACACACATGGACACAGCAAAATTCTCTCCATGTAGATTCTCTTGCAAGTAGATTTATTTTAAATGTAACCTAATTAATTCCTAAAACACATTTTTATTTTAAATTAGATTCTACCACTGAAGAGATTTTCTTGTAGAAAGTACATGTGTATATAATACATTTCAAAGGAACGCACATGCCTTTTAAGGAGAAACCAAGTTTCAGAATATAGCTTAAATTGTTTAAAATTCAAAAAGTATGCTAGAATCCCACAAGTAAAACCCAAACTCTAGATTACCCTACCAAGGAAGAACTGGATAGTCAAAACAATAGTAAATATATATACCATATGAATATCTACTTGATATTCAAGAGAAGATAACACAAGGAGATAAAATGATATGAGTCAATTAAAAACACTCCAGCAATCATCCAAAAATTTCTGTGGTGATGTGAGATGTCTCATTTCAGAACTATGCGAATTCAGGCTTGGCATTTGACTTTGCCTTAGTCACCGAAAGTCTGTTTAGGTTATTGCTGCACACAGTATAGGCTGTTTCAGCTACAATAAGAGCTAGTTTCCCTATTAATGTTTATTGACTATTGGCTGGGGTTGTAGCCTGGATCCCACAAAAAGTGATCTAGTAGGAAGGAACACTGGATTTGTTGCATTAAAAGACTCTCGTTTCCTGCTCTTACAAGTGTGTGAGCACACACATACACTCACAACAGGCCGCTTGCCGAAACACTCTAAAATAATTTCCCTAATTAAAGCAAGCCACTTTTACCATTTGATGGACAAACTGTTCTTTTAACAAGGTCTATCACAAAGAGATTATGTATTAAATATCAAGGTGGATTTGTTTTTTTACCACATAGAGTATTTCTACATTCAATTTTGGCATCATAGATAGTATGGAATGTGTGTGATGGATTCTTTTGCATCTTGGGATCTGTGGATAATTACAATCATCCACATTGTTGACACAGCACAAAATAATGTAAAAATCTAGCTGAAATAATGGCTTTGAGACTACATTAATTTGGTTTTCCATTAATTCTTTGTAACTGTAGTCTAATTTTTCATGGCTGATTCAATTTTGAATTCAAATCCTTTGAAACTTTAAGTTGCATCCCTTTGGGCAATATGTTATAAAGTGTGGCATGTTTTTATTTTTCATATCAAACAGGCGTCAAAAATGACTCACTGCTTCTCCAACTCAGGTTCTTATAGGAACTTTTTTCATACATAATCTGTATATTAAGTAATAACAGCTTTCAAAAAATGATTCAGATTCAAGTCATGTTATTACATTCTGTGTTCTGGCACCATGGGCCCTCTATTAAGTCTGCATTTAATACTAAATCATTTTTACAACATTATCTTAAAGGAAAGGTTGACTTTAATCCCAAGTACTTCTATGCTTTATCCTAGGAAGAAGGCAAAACATGTTTGAAAATGTATTATTAGTAAATGAAGGGCAAAGACTATAGTCTGTTATTTGTAATTAATTCCCATGTTTGACAACAGATAACTAAAAAGACATATTTTCAATTAAATATTCCAAGCAGATATCTAGAACCTAAATCAAGAAATAGTTGCTGACCAGACTCTATAAAAACTCAGGACAATGACATTGGAAAGATATGATCTAAGGAAGGTATTTCTAAAACTTTATTCTGCTTTGATTTTGTTCATATGTATAAATCACATGTGAACAGGACACTTCTCATTATTTTCAGAGATGGTCAGTAATGTGAAAGTGTGAAGCATGATAGTTTTCCTTTAAATGAACATAAAAATATCAAAGCAAAAGCCACTGCTCTTCCCTAGTAGGACAGTGGTATAAATTATTAGGGTGCCTTAATTTACCTTACCTTGAGAATGACCTGTGCAGCAGGAATGTCAAAGTTGTGATTAATGAAAACTATGTGTCTAAACTATATTAGCCAATTATCAAGGCATTATTTTTGATATTAATATTATTTAACACTTAATAACATATTATCGATAGTGTTCTTGTTCTGGGTGAGCTGAAACAAAGCCTACTTCCATGCTGTAAGTCCACTCAGTGAAGCCACAGATCCTAGACAGAATGCATGGCAGATATGTGAACTCCAAAAAGTAAATAGTAGCAGAGAGTCTTTGGGAAAAGACCAGAATTAGACACAACATCGAACCAAAGATGAGGTCACCTATGTATTTTTTTCTCTAGGATCCTTTGGCTTGAATCAGCAGATTTCTCCCTACCTGGAAGGGGGTGCTGGCACATGCAGACAGCGCGGAGTTGCTCTCCAGTTCAAGTCTGCGGGAACAGAAAGAGGTTTCCTGGCAGCAGCAACATCAAGGCCTCAAGGGCCCATGCCCATCTACATCCCTGGGGGAAGTGAACCGTCCTCTCTCATTGAAGAAGCTACAGACCCTTGTGTGGGGGGCAAATCTCTGTTGGTCTATTCTCTTGCTGTCCAATTAACATTTGGCCCTGGATGCAGGTACAGGGACAGAAAATGTACAGTAGTGCAAGGTGAATGAAGTGTCAGTGTTCTTGCTGGGGGACTAAAAACATACTTTCAGGGAATTGGGTGGTACCACAGAGATCACATAAAGAAAAGAATGTAGGAAATAAACCTGTAAACATGTTTACCAACTCCTGAGATTAGCACCCCTATACACACAACACACATACATACCAAGACATGCACCCATGCCTCTGTCCTCAAAAGTAAGCAAAAGACCTTTAGAGCTAAACTGAAAAACAACCATCCAGTGCCCCGACTATTCTAGTGTGTAGCATACTCTGGAAATAGAAAACAAAAATAATATTGGAAACAAAATCCAGACATGGCTGGGTGGGACTTGTATAAATCAAGGATTTGTCTGCTATAACAAAATATAAACATTATCTACAGGTTTTAGAAGCTGAAAGAGTCTCATAACTCAAAGTTTAAGATGTCCAAGAAGCATTTAATAGTACTCCATGTGCAAAAAAGCAAGGAAATTGTCAACAGAAATATGATACAAAAATAAGCGTATGCCAATGACATGACATCGATGTTGGGATTATTCAACAAAGACTATGAAGCAGCTAATAAAAATTGTTACAATAATTTAAAGTGATTATTCAAAATGAATGGAAAGCTAGACAAGCTCAGACAATTAAGAGAATATACAAGGACTGAAATGGAAATTTTATAACTTAAAAATAACAACTCCCAAATAAAACCTCTCATGTGCCTAATAGCAAAATGGGTATTAAGAGGAGAAAGTAAATTAAAGATAGATTGACAGAAATTATCTAATGTAAGTATCAGACACAAAACACATTTTAAAAATGCATGGAACCTAAAGAATATATTGAAAAATACAGAATTGCCCTGGAAAGAAAGGAGAAACAGTTTATTACAGGAAAAATATTTGAATAAATATTGGCTAACCACATCACCAGTTTTATGAACGACATAAACTAGACTCAAGAAACTCATTAACCCCAAACACAATAAACTCAAAGAAAACTATATTCACATCAGTCATAATAAAAGTGCTGGAAATTAGAGACAAAGAAAAAACTTGAAAGCAGCCAAAAATAATATTGCATTGATTGTTGGAAAATAATCATTTGAAGGTTGATGAATTTTACTTCAGAAATGATGAAAGCAGAATTACTGAAAGAACCCACACTGTTGTCCATGTTCATGAATTTTTTCTTTCTCTCATTTTTCCTCAGTCCCTTCACCTCCCAGCCCCAGCCCCACTCCCCAGCTGATAGTTGCCAACCTGCTCCCTGTCTGTGGGTCTGCCTCTACCATTTTGTTCATTAGATTTCACATATGCATAAGATCATATGGTACTTGTCTCTCTCTGACTGGCTTATTTCACTTACTATAATGCTCTCCAGGTCCATCCATGCTGTAGAGGCAGTGATTGGGGGCAAGTGGGAATGGGTATGGGGGCATAAATGGTGATGGAAGGAGACTTGAGTTGGAGTGGGGAACACATACTATGGTGCACAGATGATGTGTTGTGGAATCAAGTACCTGAAACCCATATAATATTGTTTACCAGTGCCATCCCAATAAATTCAATAAAAAGGAAAAATAAAAATTTTAAAGTGCTGAATGAAAAACAAGACTTTTAGCTTAGAATTCTATATCTAGTAAAAATATCCTTTAAGAAGGACGGAAAAATAAACATACCTTGAGATACAATGAACCTAAGAGGAGTGTTTCAACTGACATCGTTAACAGAAGGTTTTCAGCCAGAAGTAAACTCGTATCATGAGGAATGAAAGAAGAGCAACAGAAGAAATAGTAAGTACCTGGGCAAGTATTATAGGCTACTCATCTGCATTTGAGTTCTTGAATAGATTGGATGGTTGAATGAAAAATTACATTATCCGATGAAATTTCAATGTCTGCAGGGGTACTATGTGGCAAGTACAGCACAAGGAGAGATGAAGGAATAAGTATTGTGCTAAAGTTTCTATCTCTACTGGATGTAGTAAAACACTGTTTCTAAGTAGGATGTGAAAATACAAGCATATAATCATAACCCTTTTGAGCAATCACTGAAAGAACTATGCAAAGAAATGAAGAAAAGTGATGAGATAAATTTAAATGAAATAATAAATATTCACATAATTCAGAAGGAGAGAAAAAGAAAAACAAAACAAAATAAGATAATGAGACAACAAATGCTAGGCCTAAATTTAAAGATATTGAAAATTGTGTTGAATTAACTGTCTAAACACACTGGTGAAAAGACATGGCAGGTTGAGAAGTCTCTGCCCTAATCACCCAAACACCAGCTCACATTTAGGGCAAAGTTTCCATGACCATGACAGGCAAACTGAGATCGAGGGCTACTATTGCAACTGAGGCTACATTTGTAGAGCAGGGTGTCACTTTAGGAAAGGTGGTTGCTGAGAAGCAGTGGCACAAATGTTCTGCCTGGGACAGAGGCACTAAGAACTCCGTAGCTCTCACTAAGGAAACTGCCTTTGTGACCGGATGGTAAGTAAGATACAAGAAGAAATAAAGAAAATGAGAAATTAGAAGTAAAAAGTTAAATTAGCAAACTTTATACACTTTTTCCTCTTTTTTCCTCTCAACTTCTTTGAAAAAAACATAAATTTTATATGAAATAATCATTATAACAATTTATTACTGGGTTTGTAAGATATATGAATATAATACATAGGATGAAAAGCACTAAAACCAGAGGAAGGAATAGAGCTACATAGAAATAGCATTTTCTATACCTGGAATTAAGTTAGTATAATTCTGAGGTAGATTCTGGTAGCTAAGATGCATATAGTAAGCCTTAGAACAATCAATAATAAAACTCAGAAATATAAAGTGAAAATTCTTCATTGAATTACAATATCACCCTAGAAAACATAAAATTAATACAATAGCAGGAAAAGAAGTACAGAGGAGCAAAAGAAGTACATCTTTACAAATAGCAAATATGTATCCAACCATATAAATGATGGCACTTAATGTGAATGAATTAAATAATTCAGTCAAAAGCAGTGACTCTTCCCTATGCCTTTTAAAAATATTTTCCTGGGTAAAGCATAAGTGTTGCATATCAAACAAAATTACATTACTAAGTATTTTATTTTAAATGTATAATTAAGTCTATCCAGGGTTAAAGGAAATAACAACAACACAACAACAATAATAAAGTGAAGTAAGCAAATTTAAAAAAAAAACAATAGACTTTTCTGTTTCAGTTTATAATGTAATTCAGTATAAATATCATAGTTTATATCTTTTTATTCTGCTGAAATTTAATTAATACCTTTTATATATAACAGATCTTTAACTTAGCAGTGTTCATACTCCTACTCTCTAGGAGTTTGGAGGTGTGGCTAGATTGTGAAAATGACCATAAGTCTTAGAAACATCTTTCTCATTCTTCCCAATATATTAATTTACTATCTTTATAATTTGTATTTTAGTTAATTATAGTAATTATAAAATGGAGCTAAAAATTGACTTGGCTGAGGTCTTTTTATTTGCATTAACTAGAAAAAAAGGACATTATTAGCTTAAAATTATATTTTCCAAGTAGTTGATTACTACTAATCAAGTTTTAGTAAAGTTGATTAGTAGTCATTAAAGGTTTATTTTATTTTACAAGGTTATAGTGTATGTTACAGTATATGGAAATAAATGTAACACGTCAATGTTGAAGCAATTGCATTCCATAGATCCATTTTTGTTCTCTTAGGAAAAACAAATACCCAGTACCTCTGCCTGAGCCAGCTTCTATAGGAGAACCCTGTAGACAAAGCTTGAAGCAAGCATGTATCTTTTTTCCCAAGTATTCTTTACCACAGGAAATTTTTGGTAAGTTATATGCATAAAAGAGAAAATGCATACATTTTAAAATACCATGGGCAAACTATAACAACAGGTCCCCTGGAATTTTGCCATCAAAGAAGAACATCATCTACCTTGAGAAGGAAACTTCAGATACTTTTCATTATTAGTGCTACAGGCAGGGGGCCAGTCCCAAATCTCTAAGTGGCAGGTAGCAAAAGGAAAGCCACCAAATATTAAGTCAGATCCAAATTATTGAGAAAGTACCCTGTTATTCTTTCATAATAAATATGTTTATAATATGATTCTTTAAAAAATGAAATGTACATTTCTGAAATCTGCTTTTTTAAAAAATGATTTTTTATTTTTCTTCCATTATGAACTTTGCAAGCACTAATTTACTTATATATAATAATGAAAGGTCACTCTGTATATTATGAACCAGAGTAAAGCCTTTGTGTGGATATGAAAAGCTATGGGCTGTTCTGAAGGAAAGGACGTGCCTCAGCCCTTGATCATCCTGATGTGTAACCTGTAATGTGGACAGCAAGCCACTGTCAGGACAGAATATGGACAGAATGGTTTCCTATAGGGAAAGATGTCAGACAAGGTGTGTTTTATTTCCCTCTTTGTTTAATCTGTATGTATAGCATATCACATGAAAACCTGGGCTAGATTTACAGGAATAAGTGGGGAAAATTGGTGGAAGATCAATAACTTAAGATAAGCAGATGATGCCATCCTACTGGCAGAAAGCAGCAACGATTTGAAATGACTTCTGATGAAAGTGACAAAGCAGGACTGCATTTGAGTAAGAAGACACAAGTCATGACTACAGAAGAAATAGACAACTTTAACAAAGACAATGGACATTTCAAAATTGTTAAAGGTTTTACTTACCTTGGTTCAGTCACAAAATCAAAAGGAGACTGCAGTCAAGAAATCAAGAGGAGGATGCGATTCGGAAGGGAAGCAATGGAAGAATTAGTAAAGGCCACTCAGAGCAAGAATGTATCTTTAAGAGGCCAAGGCTAAGATCATCTACACTCTCACATTCTAAATTACTAAATACAGATGTGAAAGTTGGATGGTGAAAAAAGGTGCTGGAAAAGAGCTCTACAGATATCCTTGATGGCCAGAGAGATGAACAAATAGGTCCTAGAGAAAATTAAGCCTGAAACATTGCTGGAAGCAAAAATGAGAAAACTGAAGTTATATTACTTCAGGGACATCACATGAGAAAGCAAGATTCTTTAGAAAATATAATAATGCTTGAAAAAAATAGAAGGCTGTAGGAAGAGAGGAAGACCAAATATGAAATGAATGGCTCCATAGGAGAAGCCACAGGCATGAGTCTGCCGGAGCTGAGCAGGGCCTGTGGACATCTTTCCTTTATGGGGGTCCCAGAATTGGAGCTGACTCAAAGGTGTGTAACTTTGAGTTCATATAACTTAATTATTTGAACTCTTGTAATAAACTGATAAATGCAGGTTGTTCTAATTGAACAAAGATCAATCTCTGTGGGCATACAGATATTTCTAGACCTTTTTAATGAATATATTTAGTCAGCCTTCAAGAATCAAAAGATTTCTTAGGCATGCAGGATTAGCATCCACACACTAGATCCAGTCTTTTCCCAACTAGAAAAAAATTAACATAATGCTTTAGGTTTAGATGTTTCCAGAAACAAACCATGATATGTAGGAACAGCACTGTGTACATGGGCCATTGAAAATAGCTTCATTCCAGAACACATATTTCAAATGTAGTAGCTGCTTTCAGACTTCTGCTCTACCTTCATTCTGACTGACTTTTCATTTTTACTTGACTAAGTCTTTATTACCTACCACCCTAAACTCTTAGCAATTCCCACTCATGACATGTTACTGCAGGCCTCCTTTACGGCGATCCCAATCCCAACTTCATGTTCTGTATTTACTTTTTTTCTAAACCTGCTTTCTTTATACCCATACCTTCAGCCTTCCCTCCATTTCCTCTTTTTACCATCCTGATGCTCTGCACTATGTAAAGGTAAAGACTCTAAGTTCTCCAAGGGATGTTTGGAATTACGCAGTCCAATTTCATTAGATATGCCCATTCCAGAGTAGCTGGAAATAAGCTCAAGATTTTTAGAGTTAATTAGCAGAAAAATAAACTACATAGTTTTATTATGACTCCCAGTTCAGTGCTGTTTCTATCAAATCAGAAGTATAGATTTACCACTGGGAAGAAAATTAAAATATTATGCAATTCTGATGTTCCCTTTTAGAGCTTTTCTTTCCTGTCTCTAAGATTCCTTTTTATCCCTTTATGATTAATTCAGGGCCTATACAAGTTTTGGTAAAAATAGGAGTCATATAAACATTATATTCCCTTATGCTCAGGCACTGATTTGACTACTTTAAAAATATAAACTGGTGATAACTTCTCTCTGCTACTTTATCTACTGAATCTTCATTTTATTAGTATATTTTATGTACTAAGGTCAATTTACTAATGATTTAAAATAACAATTATAAATGGAAAATAAAGCCTCTGTTTGTTTTCTCCTTCTCACTCCAAGGAAACTTAATCGGAAGAAAGCAATCCTGTGTCTAAGAGTACTGTGTTCCTCCTTTGACTGCTCCTCTCATCCCAATCCCAGCCCTTTTCTTCAACTCCTGAGCAAACGTTTCCTTGAAGAGGCATTCAATTCTTTTGCAGCACTAGTTTTCTCTTGATGACCCTGATCAACTTTTGCTTTTTTTCAACTCCTCACCTAGGGCAACTATATAAAATGATAGACTCACACTTGCATCTAAAATGATGAAGAGAGTTATTGTAATATCAAATATTTAAGGTACTGGTAATGCAAAAGATTATTTCAAAAAATAGTATCAACAGTTTTTTTCAATTTCAAAGGATCTTATTATATAGATAAATGTGTCATTTTGTCTTATTTCCTATATTTGAGGATATAACCCCTCAGACGAAAGTATATTACTTATAGAAAACTTGAGTTCAGCAGTAATTCCAGAAAGTGCGTATTAGAACCACTCGGTCTAATCAGACTGACCTCAGAAATGAATCCTTGCTTTCATGAAATTCTAATTATACCCACACAATCTGCATTATTTGCTTTTAGAGTTTTCCTGGCAATATTTATCTCTGTGGCTCATGTGTCTTTCATATGGCTAAAAATTTTATTCCCACTTTTCCCATTAACTTAACAAGGAATTTCAACTGAGATCACTGTGCTCCAGAACTTCTAACTCGTCCCCTGAATTTCCAAAGTCAATCTAAGATCCAGACATAAACAAACACTAGATGCCCCAAAGAAGCTTCTAATTAAATTCTATATCTTAGCACAGTTCTCTTGGAAACTATAGTCATTTGGATGGTTGGCATTTTAGGTTAAACAGAAAATGATATAAAAATAGGTTTCATATGAGTGATATGATTTTGACTTCTATTTTTCATAGCTTTCTTCTATTGGACATTAATGATATAATATAAATAACATGTATATCAACTAAATTTTAGTTAGTATGAAGAAATTTTCATTATGATAGAGCTCTTGCTTGGACAAAAATAAAACTTGCTCAAATGGTTACCTCTTTCTTGCCTCACTGTTATTAAATAAACCTGGACTTTGACTTGCGTCATATTGGTTTGTGGGAATGGACTTTACAGAATAAATGTTTGGGAGATTAATCCTTGAAAGGACATGTCAACATTTTTAAACCATGGGTTTGAATATTTTATTCTTCTCCTGTTTACTGTGTAATTTTACTTTAACTTTCAAAAATATTACCCAGACTATTGGACTTTATAGAATTATTTTAAATTCTTTCTTCCAGAGTATTTTTTCTTTAGTTCAATCTAAATAAAAAGTTGAGTATAAAATTTAATATTAGATTTATAAACCTATAGGTAATTATCCTATTTTTTCATATGGTGAAGTTTGCATCTTTCTGTAACTTCTCATGTGCTCTCAGGGTCACTGTTATGATTCCTGGATCTGACTGTTAAAAGATAAGTTTCTTGCCTGAAGTTTTGTCAGATAAAGCAAAATTAATCTTAAGTTTTTCTTCTCTTGTAAAGTAAAAGGGCAAACACAAACTGCACTAACAAGGAATACAAAAGGACATACAGAACTTTCATAACAATGTATTAAGTGATGTGATAATGAAATATTGCTATTGATTTTAAATAGTTGAAACAGAGGTGGGTATTCTAGATTGATTTTCCTCTTGTGCATTCCTAGGTTGGAGAAATGGGCATTAAATTGTAGAAGACCATTCTGCGTGGCATGGGCCCAGCTCCCACTTAGAGATGCACAGGACCCACGCCCACGAATAGGTTCTCCTGTGGGGAATCAGGCCTGCAATATGCCTAGGCCACTTTGAGTCTTGCTCTTGTTAAAAAACTCCCTCACCCTAAATTGAGGACATTTACTGCAAAGTAACTTCCTAAAATCCATGCTAAACCTTCCAAGGATGAGTGTAACTGGTTCGATCACTTTTGCCTTTTCATTTGCAAATATCCCTTTTCTGTGATAAGATTAGCAGCATTGATTCCTTTGTTTTCTGTAAAAGGTAACCACCTAAAGCAAACCTGTGCATAGTAAATGAGGACCATCATGTAATGTACTGAGAAACCCAATAAAGGCAGGTCACGGCAATGGCCAAGGCTTTTGCTCCCCTTGAGAGAAAAGCCATGCTGTCCTTTTTCCTCCACCAGACTCAGTAGTTCATGTGAATGTCTCATTTCATTGATAATGACGCGGACACTGCAGGCCGGTGTCTGCATTATTAAAAGATATTTTCGACACTCCTGTGCCATTAGGCTTTTGGATATAGAGTTGTTTCCGTCAATCTTGTGAATGGGTGAAATTTTTAAAAAGAGAAATGAGACAGGAGTCATCTTGCACTGGTAAGAAAGATGATAGAAGTGTGAAGTGGAATTGTTTTTGCATTGTTTCACTATTTACAACCCAACATTCTGGACATCAAGGGTTAGTTATCAGTAGTAACAAATGAGATGGCAGGAATTCTTTACAGGGCCTCCCAGAGTCATGAAGTGTAGATACTGATACACTATGCTGATCTCAAATCTTTACTGGTGGCATTAGAACTAATTGCTCCACCAATGCATCAGTTTTGTATTGGTTTGATACCATTTAGAGAGTCACATGCCTTGCCTTCAGCATTTCCTTGATTTATATGCACATCTAATTTCAGTTGCTTATAATCTGTGAGAAGAAACACCTAGGTACATTTGTTTCCAGCACTGGACTTTGCTCTGGCAACTTTGAGACCCTGCTAGGTTTGATTTTCCTTAAACTGTTTCTCTTGCAATATAACTTTCATTATTTTTAATTATATTCCATACAAATCACTCTAGCTCTGTCTTACTCATGGAATAATGGTATTATTTTATCTTTAGGAGAAACCAGTGACACACTTTTTTTTCTTTTTTTTTGTAAGAAATTGCTTCTGGAGACTTTTCCTGTATTTATTCTAAGTCATGCTTTCCAAAGATGTTTATTTATTTTCAAATAATTGATTTTCTCTAGACTCCTTTGTGCTTCTGATAAGTATGTCTTGAACCAGAGAATTCAAAAGATTTTAATACCACTTTCCACTAATTTATCCATACATAATTTATTAATGCCTTCTCTGGATTCAATTTAGAGTCAATAATGATTCTTTCATATTTCATGTATATATTTAAAATTTTTATTCAGCACAGGAAAGTATTAACTAGTTGTTAGGTAAGTAATGTTTATTGGACACTTTGATAAAAAAATAATATGCCCAAGGTTATGCTAGGGAGTATAATTTTAGACCTTAAGATATGTCTGAGAGAAAAGTTGTTTATTCTAACTTTGGAAATAAAGAATGAGTGGGAGGCAAGATTCACACAAATAATTTTTTATTTAAAAAATGAATACCTTTAATTTTATGCCTTTAGCTTAACCAATTACTTTCAGCATCGGTTAAGTTGCAATTGCCTGTGTCTAAATTTTCTAAACTGCAAAACTGGTCTAGTAAAAAAAATGGGGCTAGTGTTGGCTGTCTAACATAGAGAGCCAATGCTAGCCCACAGCCTATTGGCACCCTGTCCACTCTCCAGGAACCATTTCCACTATACTGACTTGTTGCTGTGAAGGTATTCTTTCATACTTGTGATGCAAGTTATTTCTCTGATTGTTAATGATGATCACATCAGAGAATTGTTAATTTGTTGCAGTATTTTTAATTTGTCTTTAGAACCATGTTTAATTTTTTTAAATTCATAGCATATACATTATGTTCTTATAATAATTTTATGAAACTTGGAAAGATTATATATTTTAGATGTACAATATATAATTACTGACTCAAATTCTACATATAAGAGTTTGTACTTTAGAAATTATATGAAATGTATAGGATTCTGCTAAGCAACAAATAAAAGGTGACTTTTTAGTCAAAGACCATTCTTAGAACAGATTATACTTCTTATTTCTAGGAAAGAAAAGGATAGGGAGTCATAATGGGAGATTTTTATCTGATTTTTTTTTTTTTTTACTTTCAGAGCCATGTTTGGACGTAAACTAACCCAGAAATGTCTGGCTCCAATGAGGGATACACAAGAGAGTAAATTGTGGGCTTGGAATTTGCATACTTCTGAGTAAGCTCTCCATGATTCTAATCTACTAGGATCTAGACTGGAGGATGCATATTTTAATTTTAAGAGATACACAGATAAATGTAATGTTTGTTCTTGTTTGGAAAACACTGACTTACATTATGAAATATAGCAAAATTTATGAAATTGAAATTATCCTAAATTTATAATTCAGGTTTTGGGACAGAAACAAACAAATGAATTATATATGATATCAGAATCTAATTACTTAAAAGTTGTTAAACATAGAAAAATCAATTTAGACCACCTTCAAACAAGTCAATGGAAATAGCTAAATGCCAATATTATTTTCAGTATTGACTTAAACACAGGGTATATATGTGCACCACTGCACATGTCTAACTCCAAAAAAAGATGTTAGGGATGAAAAAAATATATATTCCTTCTCCACACCCCCAGAGCAATAACTACAGAGAGAAGAACTTAGATGATCATATTTCTTGTATTCTGAATTTCAGTCTGAACAGAACTAGTTATACTTGATTTCCTGTGATAGTTGATGAGAACTCAGTTAATAGAAAATACAGATTAAATTTTATTTAAAGTTCCTGCTATACCAAGTATCCACTAATATGTAGTTTGGAATAAATAGTATCTGAAAGTTGGTCTCATGGAGAGTAAATTAACTCTTTTTACCTCTTTCCATTTTTCTGAGTCTTTTCTGAAAATGCTCATTTAAATTTCTTATGGGGCATCAGCAGTAACCAAGTAATTTCTTGGGAGAGAAATGTGTCAGAAACTGTTTGTAATCCCATGATACTCATTTTCTCATCTTCTTTATTAACAAGACACAGAGTCTTGGCCTGGAGAGAAATGAACTGAACTAAATATTATTTCTCTTTCCCTCCTTCACTATTAGAAGTCTGCATATGACTTCTAATCACTAGGACCTAGTTGCAAATCTATGAGTTTCAGAAAAACCCTTTGACTTTCTGGCAAATAAAATAAGATTTGGCTCCCTTCTTCCTGCAATGAGTTAGACATAGAGTCTGAGCTTCAATCACTTTGCTGTGCAGAAACCAAATTTCTCTTGGGAAAGACCCTTAATATGAGAAATGTACATGTAGCTTCCTTCAACCCTCTGTTGTCAGCCAGGTTAGTACGTGCTTATTGAACTGGAATTTAGAGAGTGTGACTGTGCTTAATCTAGATTAGTATCTATATAAGTACCTCAGAACACTTATTTCCAACACTTAGAAACACCTTTTCCCCCCAGTCACTTGGCAAATGGGATAGGTACAGCAAGAAGCAACGGCCAAGCAATTTTTTTTTTGGACAGGGTTTTCTAATCTCCTCACACATTACTTCTCCCTTTCAGATTCTTATTCTTTCATACACCCAGGCATGTATATAGACAGTAAAAAAAGAGAAGAAGAAGGAAGGAAAATAAGTAGGTAAAGACAGCTGTTTAAAAGATGTACATGATTTTTTCAGGAGCCTAATAAAAGTGAAAATATAGCTTGGGAAAATAATAAGCAATATTTATCATAATATAATTGTTATGATTAAAACAGTATTCTTCTTGCCCATGACCATGACCTTTACCTTTCATCATTTTGTCAGGCTCTGCTTCATATATACACACAATCTCCATACTTATTCAAACATGTCAAAGATACAACAATGCTACTACTGCTAATTATACTTTTATGGATTCATTCCTTTTTTTAATCTAGTATTTAATTCAATCTCTTCAACATCTCAGTCAGGTAAAAACAATAAATCTAACGTTCAAAAATAGGAGCAAAATTTTATGTCATTATGAGTAAGAATTCTAATTGGACTTTATAAAAATTTCACAAAAGAGTTGACAGGTTAAAAAATATAATTAGTAAACTTGTAAGGCTATTAAAGAAACAAATGAATAAGCTACACTGACTGATATTACCCATAATGCCAAGTGATCTGAAGAAAAGGTTTTGGCTGATGGACTTAGGTTGAGCAGAGGGGTGAGTGAACACTTTTTGGTATAAGACAGAATGCCAAAATCTTCACCAGAATGTAAGTATTGTCTGTGTTGCAGAATAGTTTGAGGATTCAGAATGTTGATGTCTTTTGGAGAACAGGAATAAAAGAATATTAGGATGGATCTCACATCTGCAAAACTAACCATGTGTTTTTTTCTTAACGGAAATTACATTAAGGTATGTGCTCTGATGAGCCAAATTGGTGTTATTTATTACACACTGTTTATTGTACAGGTTGGATAATCTATTGATACTGGCTGGGAATCACTCCACAAGAACTTTACTGAAGTAAACAGTGATAAAAACAAAATAAAACAAAACTCCTGATTAATCAAGTCATTGCTGACATCAAAATACTGCCTTCCAAAAATCAGAACTTAAAGCAATGTCATCTTGAAGTACTTAATTGTATTCCTTAATTATCCTATAAATAAGGATTGATTCAATTTGTCTTTCCAGAAAGAAAAAAATATATATATTTCTGCAAATTTACTTTCACTTTAAGATACACAAAGATGATACTACATCTCTGAATTACTTTTGTTCATATATGAGGGAAAAATGAAAATCCTTGATATGGTAAAAACAGGCTAAAATATGGCTTTTCCCCAGTCATTCTGGTAATCATTAACTCAGAGAGAAAGACTGACCTTGTAATAAAACTGCCTTTTTGTTTTCCTTCTTAGAGAGCATGTGCACTCAGGTAAGAATAAACTGGATTCTCTGTTCCAGGATTATGTGTGTAACAAAATATTGGTTTTAACATGTTTGTTATCTATTAGTTTCTGAGCAAGACATTGCACATATGTTCCATAGTTTAAAATTGTACAAGAACAGAGAGGTATTATATATTCAATCCATAAATGAAGGAACAGAAGTCAGAAGGATCATGCCTGTAGCACATCATGGAGAACTTAGCAAAGCCCCGTTTGTCTTTACTTGAAAACTCCATGACACCCTAGTCCCCACACTCCAGTAATATAGGTCTAGGAGAACTGAAAGCCCAGCTGACTACAATTACCCTGCCTGGGTAGAGTGCCAGAACACATCCCAGAGCCCTCTTCCTTCTACAAGGGAAATGTAGTTAAAACCTATTCACTGTGCATCCACCAAGCAAAGCGTAGGCTTTGTGAAAACTACTAATAGCACCAGTGGGAAAGAGACTCGTTGGAATACTTCACCGGTGGCTCATTTCCCATAATTCAGATTTTCAAATTTTAACAGTTAGGAGGAAGGATTTCCAACAATATTAGTTTCCCTTTGTTGCTGCAACAAACTTCCACGGACCAAGTGGCTTAAAACAACAAAAATTTATCTCTTACAGTTCTGGAGGTCAGAATTTCAAAATAGGTCTCATGAGGCTAAAGTCAATGTGTCATCAGGGCTGAGTTTCTTTTTGGAGGCTGCCAGCACTTCTTGGATTGCAGTTTCCTTTCTCCACCTCCACAGTCTCTGCTTCCCACTTCCACGTTTAAGTACTCTGTGATTACGCTGGGAACACCTGGTTACTCTGGGCTGCTCTCCCTGATTGAAGGTCTAATGATTTACAACCTGATTTCCAACTGAAACCTTGATGCCCCAGTGCCACAATATAGGCCCAAATTCCGGGGGTCAGGATGTAGACACCATTTAGGGACCACTTCTGTGTCAACCACAGAACCACTTTACAAACAAGAGTGGAAATCACTCCCTGGTCAGAAGGACAAATGTGTTCAAAGCCTCAAATTTCTTATATCCAAATTCTAAGCGCTCAGATCAGTGGATGACACTGGCAGGGGCATAAGGGCAAACAGAAATCCCTGTAACTCTTCTGGGAATTTCAAAAGCAGCATGAAAAGACAATTCCAGTTTTGGCGCCTGAAAGATTGTGTGACCTTTAGCAAATCCGTGAACTTGTATTTCTGTTCCTCAGCTTTCTCATCTTCAAAATAATAGGGTCTCACTAGACAATTCTTAGTGTCATTTGTAGTAGGTAGATTGTTATCTTCTGAAAGAGAAGGTTTAGATGAAGATGTGAAATTCTGAGAAATGTAGGTACTGATGCCTTGTAATAGAATAGCACCTACCAAAAAATGAAGCAATTAATATTATACTACTTTCCAAAGTGTGCAAGTCTGACACTGATAACATTAGTGCAATTATGAGCAGTATATCTCTTTTTTTTCTTATAATTTGCAGATGATAAAGGATGGTCTTAAAAGCATTTTGGTCAAAATAAAGTGGAGGTTGTTATACAGAAATAATTTGTACTTTATTCAGTATTCATTTTATTCATTGTCATAGAAAATAAAAATTAATGAAAATATTACAACCAGAAACATAAAAACTTCCCATTTTAAAGTTAAAAACAATTACGTTGAAACATGATTAATGGGTTAGTGAAAGCTGTGGTCTTAATGTAAAAATGTATAAATGACATGGGAAAATATAAGAATCTTATATTTATGACATTGCCAATCATATTAAATTAAGATTTATGATTTCATATGTGACTTATATTTTAAAACCCAAGTAAAAACTCTAATGCCAATTACTTTAAAAAAGATTAAATAATGAATAAAATGGATAAAGCAGAAAAGCACTTTATGATACCAAATATTGCCAATCTTTTAAAAACTATATTAGTCAAAATTATTATCTAAACATATGCACCCTTTCTCTTAATGTTAAATATCATAGTGTATATGTAATTCAAACATAATTTGTGGGTGGTGATTTTATAATAGGCCAGAGTTGTTGAAATGCTAACGAAGATATCTTGTGGCTGGGGAAAAAAAATCAACTTCAAGGAAAAGCAGATGGGGAAAGTAGAAATATAAAACCAGTACGGAGAGACATTCCAAGACACATAAACTTGGACACTTCTGTGATTCCTTTGGTTCTTATTTTTTCCTTATTTGTAACATTTATAATGTTTTTCCTGTCTATCAAATCTGAGATTCTGTAAAAAATAAGCTGCTAGGGTCTAGGGGATTTAAGTAACAACTAGTAAAAACAATTTCTCCATGTTAAAGGGAGCAGGAGTACTCTAGACACAAGCTGAAGACACAAGCCTCTCACAGAGAGTAGCTGAGCTGACAGTGGGGTGGGAGTCCATGGTGGAGGGAGATGGGGGCAGTCATAGACAATAGGATGTTCAGAGCTTGGAGATCTTGGGCCAAGAAAAATTAGCAAAAGTTTCATGTAGGTAATTAGAGTGTATTTTTAGTTCTGGAATCATTCAGGGGAACATGGAAAGATTGTTTTCCCAAAAAGCATGAAGAACAATGAGGTTTCAACAGAGCTAAAATTTCAGGAAGAGCCTGAAAAGGCAAATACTTGTTTTGTGGCTAGAACCTAATGTGAAAACTAGTACATGGTTTATACTCAATAATCTGTTGCCCACCTTCAGTTTGTATATCTACATACCATTTAATGACTGAAATTACAAAGATTGTGCACTCACTCTGATGAAGGACCTTATAGCTACATTGCTTTCTTCTTAGAAAAGCTAGACAGGTAACTAAAAATTCAAACTTAAAAATATTTATTGGGTTTCTGCCTTTTTTAATGGCATAATATATACTAGACCAAGAAAAGAACACTATAATAGAATAATGAGAATGTACATAGCTCACTATGTCCTATCTGTCATATGAAAAATATTTAATAAAATTGATTATGCTTATGATGATTACTAGGTAATGAATCAGGAGGCTCAATGTTAATTCCGTTACTCACCAGTGATGTTTTCTTCTATTAAACAAGTCATTTAACCTCTCTTTAATTTCAGCTCCTGCATTTGTTAAGAGGTAAAGAAAAGTATCTCCTATATCCCTACTGAACACTATTGCTCTGAAGAGAAACAACACGATCTATCATCTTTCTTCCTATTTATCTACCAGTGGTTTTTTGAAACTCTAAATAATGGTAAAATCCATATGGCTAAAGAAAAGTCTGGTTTTTATGGAGGTTATAATCTAAAGATGGAGATATACTTCATGTACAAGGGCTGTCAGAATGCATACAGCATACTGATGATGATGGCAGAATGCAAGTGCTGTAAGAAAACTTCAAAAGAGTTTTACTTTCATTAATACATTAATGAAGGATTGTAGTAAAACATTAACATCAGATGACTCAGTAAACAGGATGGAATGGATCAGTGTGGCTAATGTATAAATGTCTATATTACATAGAACATAACACTGTACTTAGTCACCCCACTCTCACCCCTGACCTTTCATACAGGCTCAGTTTTAAAATCATATCAAAGTCCTGAAAATCTATTATACATGTAAGCCTAACAGCACTCACTGATGATGAAATAATTATCTGAAATGTAGCAAAGTAAATGATAAAAGATGTTATGTTCCTTGTCTTAACAATATAGTATTAGGTATCCTATAGAAGAGAAAAAGTGACTTAGAGTGGTATAAAGAACATAATAATTAAAAATATGTATAGTTGGTTAAATATAGAAGAAACCACAGAGAAGTTAAAGTTAAATTTTAGGGAAACAGCAAGATAATTAGATTATAGAATTCTCTCCCTGGCGAAGTAAAAGCATCCTTGTGACAACTAAAACTACATCAGGGGAAAGAGGGTGGAGCCAACAAAGGAGTTTTAAACCAAAAGGAAAGGGGGTGGATGACCTTTTCATTTTTTTTTCTGTAGCATTCTTGGACACCAAACTGCTCGGAGACAGCAACATTTCTCTGAATTAATAGCAAATGTCAGAAACATATGTATTAAATTTTTACATTCGGATGACCGAGGTCACCCCTAATGAGATGGGGAAAGTCAGTCGTTCAATTCCAGGTATTTTCATTAGCAAGATGAGTACAAAGAGCAAGTGAATGAGAGTAGGTGTGGCCAGTTAACATCAAGACTAAAAGAAGAAATCGATGCCAACAGACCTCTGAGGTATCTCTCCACTGCTTCCTTATCTGTGCCTTAAGCAATCGCCCCCTTTGGGCAAAATGTATTTCAGGAAGACAGAAACTAATTTTGACACAAAATGCTCCGCATTGATTTCCGGTATTCTGTTGTGGCTTCTCCTCAGCAGATTCCTGCCAAACTGAACAGGAAAACCACTTTGATACATAATTCAATAGAGAGCTGAATATAACTTTTAAAATTTACAAATGACAACTGAGAAGATGAAGAATGACATCCCGTCTTTCTTCCTGGAATTTCAAGCACAACGAATAAAACTTTTTCATCCAAGGGAAAATAGCCACATCACTGGGTAGAAACACATCAAAAATGATCAAAGTTTTTAAATTATAAGGAAAGGGACAAATGGATATATCAATATGAGCTTTTTATCACATTCTAGTGCCCAAGGAAAAATAATTCTGGATGCTACAATGAAGTCCTCTCGTGCCATAAACAGTAGAATAATGTTCCTTACCACAGTTTTTAGGGTCCTAATCTAATGTGGTCTGATCTGATACTTGAACTTGGCATAGAACAAACAAACAAAAAATGGCTCTGATCAGTATTAATGCTTGTCAACTACTTTTTATAATACATAGTTTAAAATTTATCTTAAATTATCACATTTTCTTTGACAAAATGATTCAGATAAACATTGTATATTTAGTAAAATGCACAATTCCTTGTTTCAAAGGAAACATTTCTGAGAATTTCAGGGATATATTCATAAAATTTCAAAATGCCCAACCACAATGAAATGCCATATTGACTTTATTAATTTTTGATATTATATTCTCCAATTTACATATTTATTAATAATTTAAATCTTGATTATTCAGAAACAGTAACATCTTTGAGGCTTCTCTGGGGACTATTGATAACATTGCTATAATTTTGTGCCCAAGATTATAAAAAAACTTAGAGTGAATTATGTCGATTAAGCCTTAAATTTGCTCAAGAAACTTCTCAATTTGTAAGTAAAATAGGTTCATTTCAGGGTTATGATTTTCTCAGTTATTCAATTATTTTATGTTTTTGAAAGTAAAATGTTTACATGTAAAAGTCATTTCAAATGATTTTGTTAATGTACTTAATGATATATGTTAAGTACTATTTGCTAAAAATCTCTATAGCTTAATTTGCTATTTATATGGACATATATAGTAATAATATATGTGTGTTGTATAGTATAATGTATAGCATAATATATACATATTTATACAGTATACAAGGTCCCACACAAATAAACATCTTTTTATTATAAAATCTTTTATTATAAAATCATAAACATATAATTCTATAACATAACAGTATGACACTCAAGCACACCATATGACACTTAGGTGAAATGTTTCAATTAAAACTATAAATTTTTACACCCATTTTGTTACCCTGCCAACCACACTCAAGCAGGTGTTATTTCTGCTGTACCCTGTATATACAGAGGTTGACAAAAGTAGGTTTACAGTTGTTCATATTGAATATAATACAATAATTGCCCTGGCTGGTATAGTTCAGTGGAATGAGTGCTGGCCTGTAAACCAAAGGGTCTCCAGTTCCTTTCCCAGTCAAGGCACATGCCTGGGTTGCAGGCCAGGCCCCCAGTGGGGGACACGCAAGAGGCAACCGCACATTGATGTTTTTCTCCCTCTCTTTCTCCTTCCCTTACCCTCTCTAAAAATAAATAAACCTTTAAAACTAACACAATAGTTCATAAATAATAAGAATAAACTGTTTTGTGTCTTCACAACCATAAACCTATTTCTGCCCCACCCCTGTACATTATCTGCATGTATATACACATAATACTTACATTGTGTACATATATTAGATAATATAGATGACATAAAATACATATGTATGAAATTTTCCAATGCCTTAGAACATTTTTTTCCATGAATAATTATAAATTGTCAGAGATATTTAAAAACTAAGTAGAGTTTTAACAATTTTTGCCACTGAGTCAAAAATTCAATGACTTTGATAGCTGATTACATTTTTACTCCTTGCAGATGTAATACATTAGAGGTTGAAGCCACTATCACATACTTCAATATGTTTATCTTTCATCATTTGATTGTCAACTATAGCTTTGAAAACATGAGATCGAATACACTTACATTAATTTCCCTTCATGACATTTTCAAATATACAGAGAAAGGAATATTCCAACTCCAGTCACAGTTTGTGAAAATGCTTTTTAAAATAAAATAGAAAATAAAGGTTTATAATATTTGGAATCCTTTTAGAACTTTTGTTTCTAGTATTTTATTTTACTTACAACATTTGTCCAACACAAACTAGAATCATGATAAATCTAACGATTTCCACCAAATGACTTCTAAGCTTGCAAATAAAAGAACTGATAATAATAAGAATAATATTTTGATATCTTCCTCTCTTACTTAGGTCCATAAAGGGGAAAACTATAAAGATAAATAGTGGTCCACCCAAAAGGCAGAAGCATAAACATGACAAGCCTTGTGGTATTATTTCCTGAATGGCTCATATGATTTTTTTGGAAAGTGTTTTATAGGCTAAATTACAGAATCATAGAATCATGGAATTTTTAGAACTGGAAGGAATTGTAGCAGTCACTAGGGTGCTGTTTGGTAAACTCTCTCTTGAATTTTCAAAATAATACCTGAAATCGCTGGTACAAATGTCTAAGAACATTGTCTCTCCAAAGGCTGCTTCCTGTGTGTGCTGGGTACATGGCACCATACAGCTTCACTACATTATGGTCTGGTACAGCAGGGATAAGTTTGGCCTCTCTAGGAATCCATCCAAGGAGGTTTAGTGATGGAAGATAAAGGGTTCCCAGCTATACATATTTATATATCCGTATTCAGATATTGTATCCAGGATAAGTTTCCAGTGAGTAAGAATGCATGCCACTAACTAAAATCTACATTATCCAGAAACTTTAGCCTAGCTTATCATCTCTAAATATACATTAAAATATTTTAATAGATTATAATATTATTTTAGGGAAGAGTTTGTGTATAAACATTTCTGTGACTCATATAAAACCTAGAATTTTATATAGTAGGGAATAGATATTTGTATTTTAGATAGTTTTGTTTTTTAATATGCTTGGTCTTATATGTCTCAAAAATAAAAATAAAACATAACAAACCTCTAGAATATCAGATGGGCATTTAAAGTGGGCTTTTTATTTAGTAAAATAAAAAGCCTACTTTTGATTTAGTAGAATTGTTAGAAAAAAACCTCACAAAAATCTAGTTATAAGTGAGGAGATGATTTGGAGAGAGATAATAATTTGAACCAATTTGCTCAACTTTTAAGGGTACGGAAACTGAGCTTCAAACCCAAATGTATCTGTTAAAGCCCCCCTGTGAGAAAGGACAGGAATCCAAAAGGATTCAGCCATTTTATAAAGAAAGGACATAATTCTTAGATATGCCCTTTCAAGTAAATATATGTAAAAACAATTCTAATTATTACATAAAAAAGAAAATTATAAACTAGAACATAATATTTAGAATGATTTAAAAATGTAATCTGATCAAAGAAGAAAAACAAAATCATTTTCTTAGAAATCTCCCTTTTACCTTTACCCAGAATTTTTTCATATTAAAAATAAACAATGAATTTCTTTAAATACCTGAGAAACATGTTTCTGCCTCTGTTCCCCTAAGGTCCACATTCCTCTCAGTCCAGCTTGAATAGCCGTCCATGGTAGAGCTAAGGTAGACACTGGACTCATCGGCTTTCATGTACGTACTGTAGTCTGCAACTTTGTGCATTTTCCTCCACTCTTTCAATCATGCACAGATTTGATAAATTGTTTCAAAGTCCTTTTTCAAGTTCTCCCCCTAACATGATGATCTTTTGCCTTTCAAGCATTGTATTCAACACTAATTCTCTGAACTCCATTGTCTTTGCACTGAGAACTGCAGGTAAATCTTTGATTTTATAGAATAGCACATTTTAAAAAAAATTTTTAAAAATATATGTGTATTGATTTTAAAGAGAGGGAGGGAAAAGAACATCAATGTGAGAGAAACATTGATTGAGTGCCTCTCATAAGGGCCCCAACTGGGGATCAACCCGCAACCTAGGGTATGTGACCTGACTGAGAATCAAACCCTCAACCCCTTGGTACACAGGATGAAACTACAGCCAATGAAGTCACACCAGCAAGAGCTAGACAGCACAATTTTAAACAGATTTCACCCACAGCTAACACTAAAAGTCTATTCTCTTTGTTTTCTCTTTCACTAGGCATTTTTGTCCATCATTGGAGGGGGGAGGTGGTTGTAGGATCACTGGATACCTTTATTTGTATTGTTAATTTGGATCTTTGATCAGGGGAAAAAGCTTTTCACTGAAAAGAAATCAAAATATTGAATTAACTAGTGAAGTTCCAAAATTATTTAAGTTATATTTAGCTGCCAAAATTGATAGAACTTATCAGCTTGCATTTTTTTTAGTGCAAAGCAATTTCTAATTATTTGAATCAACCTTTAAAATGATATGGTTCCTATTACATTACTAATTTTTTAAAATATTGGTGTTCTTTGGCTATTTTTTAGTGTGCTGGCTAAAATTTCAATTTCAATATTAGGAGAAATTAAAACTAATGGAGAACTGATTGTATAGAACTTGATCCATTATAGCATATGTTAATTCAATGCCTTAGTTTAAGGTAGAACTCATGAGCAGTCATAAACAACAGACACTCAAATTTTTAATATTAGTTAATTTTTAATGTTAGTTCTACCTCATTAACATATAATTTAATAAACTATATTTTACTATGCAGATACATAACACTCTTAATTTACATTAAATCTGATTAATACTTCCTATAAAGTGTTCCATCACTGTGCCTGTCATGATTACATAAGAGGAAAGAAAAAATATTCACATTCCAGTTAAAAGAAAGTAAGAAGTATATATATTTTTAGATTTTTCTTATTTAAATAACCAACCATCACCCATTCAAAATTGCCAGATTTTATATATTTGCTAAAGTATTCAGTTTCATTTTAGTAAGCTCCACCTCTGCTTTCTAAACACTACCCATACAGAACCCACTTCTTAATAGAAACCATTTTTGTATGCTGCTTACAGGATTATCCACTCACTCCCTCACTCCTCTATTTTATATCCAATATAGCACATTCTTCCATTGGAGGTGGTATCCCATTGGTTTGTAATTATTATTTGTGTCTGCCTTCTCCTTTACATTAATGACTCCTAAATGGAGGTTCAATTTTATTTCATCTTTTCATATTCTCTACTTAAAGCTTTGCCTAACACATAGAAAATATATCTTCATGTAAGATATGAATTTCTACCTGCTGATAAATTTCATGAGGACAGGCCTTTTGTTGTTTGTTCACTGATCTATCCTGATCACCTACAAAGTTCCTGGCCCATAGGGAATAATCAATAAAGAATATTCATTGAACTTAACAAAGTTTTGATTGGTTTATTTGATTTGTCATTTATTTAATTTGAATTATCCTAAAGTGTCTAATAATAAAAAATAATATTTCCTTATTAGTTACTATTCATTGTATTAGTGAATAAAATATTTTCTGACTTATACCTTGAAACACATTTTATTCATCAAAATAAAAGAATCCAGATTTGCAACATCAATTGTAACCTATGCTGCCCTTCTGACACAATCACCAGCCAACACATGTGCATTTTATCTCCCGAATCTGGAACTCTCATCAGAGCTTAACCCAACTGTGTTTGAATCTTAATACCAAAAATCGGGTGGAAACTTTGCTGTGCAGCCTCACTCATGATATTTCTGGCACTCTTTAGGTCATTTCATGCCAAGTAATTGCAAAAGGCCACATTAGATTTCAGAAGTGCCGTCTCTTGCCAGAAACAGGAAGATAAGTGAACATGATGAAACTCTCGCAGGTTAAGAATAATTACAAACAACATATTTTTCAGCCCTATTTTTGGCAATCTCCTCTTTCTAGTCTATAATTTTAATTGCTTCATTCATATAGAATTAAATGTGAACTAGTAAATTTAGGTTGTTATTTAAAAGAGCACTGGATTGTGAAAATCAAGAGGACCCAGATTCCTGTACCAATTCCATCATTAACAAGCTGTGTGTCTTGGCAAGTCACCTGTGCTTTCTCATTGTTAGGAACCCAAACCTGAGAACACAGGAGATAGCAGTAGGGATGTCTGAAGTCCCTTCAAGCTCGAGATTCTAAGATCATTTTAACTTGTCCCCATTGACATTTTCCAATTTTTACCCAGATCATTATACTTTGTTCTCTTTCCTTAGCTTAGAATAACCTGTATCTTTGCTTGCCTCTTCAAATTCTGATGAGTTTTCCGGACCAACTTTCTTCAAATTTCCAGCAAGGCTTCTCATGTTCTCATTGATTTTTCTTCCTTCTGATCACTTACCTTATGTCATTCTGTGAGGACATATTATAAGCCATATTAGTTCACTATTTTGTTAGATGTTAGTTTTTTGTTTTTAATAACAGTATTGCATAGATATTAGTCTTATATCTCCAAGTAGATTACTATGTTCTTGTGCAAGAGAAAATGACTATGCTTCTTTTGTATGCCTTATGACATTTAGTAGTATTCTGGGTTTTCATTAAGTTTTTGCTGTGTTTTAAGAAGCACTAGATTGCTTGCTTAACTGAGTTTAGAAGGGAACCTGTATTTGTGCAGAAAAAAAACTCTATAAAAATAACTTTTTGCATAATTTCTTAAGCAAAAAATGACTATTTTTCCCATTCCATTGGTAATGCTGGCATTTGAAGTATCTTTTATTATTTGATTCATATACCCTGCTGTTTCTGATAATCAGTTTTGTCTATAGAAGAGAAAAAGGCTTTCAGTGAGACCTTGGTGTGCATTCAAGTAGTGGGAACTTTCACGATTCCAGATGATTCATCTGCATTAAACGATTTTTTTTTCATAAGGCCTAAGAGTAAGAAAGGAAGCATGATTCAAGAGAACCAGAGTTTAGTACCAGTTTTGTTAGAAAATCCCTGAATAAAAAAACTAATGTTATTACATCTATGATCAGTTTTCCTATTACATGTTCAATTCAGTATTATTCTCCTGATTTATTTCACAAATTAGTTCAAATGAAAATATTTTTAAAACCTTTGAAACATATGTCATATTAAAATACTAGAATATTACTACTTTAGCTTGTTTTTTATGTTCAGTACAACTGTGTCTTCTTTATTAATCACACTTGTTAAGACTTTTTCTAAGTTTGGTAGAAGAAAATCTAACAGAAAAATTGATACATAAAACTGGGACTTTATTTTCCACTGAAAATAGAAACAGCCAGAGAAATGAATCCAAGACATATCTGAACCACCATGAAAATAACTTTTTAAAATAGTTTTTAAGTTTTTCTATTTTCTGAAAGAGAAATTTTTCCCCAAAAATCTATTACACTACATTTTTTATTTATGAAATATAAAACATATAATTTTTCTATAATGGATAGTTTGCTGAAAAAATATGCCTGGAGCAATGGTTGAGGTTGTGGCAGAGATCATTTCTTATTGAGGTCTTCAGTCTCGAAGTAGACTATAAAAATGTGTAGGAATGTCCATTAGTGTGTGTTACACTAAAAATACAGTTCTTGCCCCTGGCTGGAGTGGCTCAGTGGACTGAGTGCTGGCCTGTGAACCAAAGGGTCACTGGTTCAATTCCCAGTCAGGACACATGCTTGGGTTGCAGGCCAGGTCCTAGTAGGGGGGCTTTCGAGAGGCAACCATACATTGATGTTTTCTCTCCCTCCCTCCCTCCCTTTCCCCTCTCTCTAAAAATATATAATAAAATCTTTAAAAAAAATACAGTTCTTCATTGAGATGATTTATAGAGAAACTTTAAATTTTTTAGAAGACTATGGTTACACAGTTTTCCAATAAATATTAATTAAAATGTCAAATGGATGACAAGTGAATTAATTGTCTTTGTTTCCTCTTGAGAATGTATGGATAACTTTCCATTAGTTATCTATTAACTAGATCTTTTTCTACTTTGCTTAGTTTTAATAAGACTTCATAAATATTTTGAAATGATCATTACAGTTAATCTCTTTTTTAGCTTCTTTCCTTTGGTTTATTAACTATATTTATTAAGGGCTAATTTAAATGTAATAATGTACATTAATTACATAATTTAATCTTCACAAAAATTTATGAGATGAGTGAAAATATTATTTCTTAGTTTGAAGACAAAATTAATTTTCAGGAAGATTAAATTACTCACCAAAGTACACACAGAAAGCAAATGGCCAAGTCTGTAACAAAATCCAAGTAATCTTTGAATCCAAAGTAGATGCTCTTAATCTTAATCCATTCTGTTCCTTTGTTTTACCAGCAATATATGGTTTATTCACCCTTAATTCTTATTCTCTGGAAAGGTCCATGATTATTTATCTTTGGAAATAATTTTGTGTGTCTGATCATAACTTACAATCAGAATAAAATCTTAACTTATTTTATTTTTGCCTTTATTTTGACATTAAGTTTATTACATAATATACATCAGAAATTGTAAGAGAACAAATATAATGCAATCATAGATTAAGCAAAAAATTTATACCACACAGCTCTATATTTAAACACAAAATAAGGTAGATTGGTTGATTTTTAACTAATTATTTAATTAATGCATTCATTTAATCAAAATTTTGTCAAAGTCATGAAAAACAAATAAACAAAACTGATAAATTATCACAGTGTGAAGAGATTAAATGGTCATCTAAAGGTCAGTGGGTGTTCTGAATGGGATCCTGGAACAGAAGAAAGACAATATTTGAAACACTGGTGAAATTTAAATAAAGTATTTAATTTAGTTAATAGAATTACCAAGGTTAGTGGTTTAGTAATGACCAAAGCACCATGGTATATACAGAATGATGTTAACATTAGGAAAAGTCAAATGAGTGGAAGGTGCACAGAAACTTCCTTGACAATCTTTGCTATCTCCCTCTGTACTTCAAGGTACTTTTTAAAAACTTAGTTAAAAAATGCTTTATTGAGTATCTAGCATGTATTATACTGTGCTAAGGTGTAATCAAGAGAGAAAAATTAAGACAGTTCCTGCCCTCAGTAAGTTCACCGTCTAATCAGGTTAGTATTTCTGACTGTCAACTGTAGGATCTCCTTCATGTGCCTTTGCACAGAGACTATCTGAGTACACAAGAAGCAGAAATTAACTCTGTTTAGATAAAATCAATGAGAATTCTCAAAGATACAGAAATATTTCACAATTGTATTATGTTATCTAAATGTTTAGTGTAAAACAATAAAAATAGATATAATTTGTAGGCTAATATTGCTTCTTATAACAAGAATAATCTTGAAAAAAATAGTTTGGGAACAAGTATTTTTCTTTATGAATAACTGGTAATTTTTAAAGAGAGAAAGACTGATAGTTTTCCTCCCATATATACTCCCACTGGGGACCAAATTCACAGCCTAGATATGTGCTCTGACCAGGAACGATCTGTAATATTTTGGTGGCATGGTATAACTCTCTATCCAACTGAGAACACAGCCAGGGTGCTAGTGGTATTTTCTTTTTTGACAATTGAAAAATCCATTCAAGAAAAAGACACAAAAGGGCACCTCTATCATGCTAGGTATAAATAGGCCAACTGTTAGATCTGCTTTGAAGGAAGGACAGACCTTTTTATTATTGCAACATGGACAGTATATAGGGATACTTGTATCCAAGTTTGCTGGAAATAAATTTAGTTCATGCCTGTTATCCTGATATAATTATAAACAAGTCCCATTTAATTATCAAAAATGTACGAATTTGGACATTAAACTCTGTAGTTATTTAACCACATGGAAGGCCTTACCCACAAAATGACCCAGATTTTGCTCATAATAGAATATAGGAAGGAACATACATGAATAGACAAATAAATTAATGTGTGTATTTTAAGTTCCTTTTTCCAAATATTTAATGATCCTACTATAATAATTAATATTGAGTTATAATAACTTTTTATGTTAAGTCTATATTTATCTTTTATTGCTCTAAGTGAAGGAAAGGGTAAATTCAGTGTCACATCAGAAAAGGCAAGTCAGCATACATCTTCTGTTAAAAACAATCCAATATCTGATATCTGTTTCAAATCTTTGTAGGTGAGATGAATATAGAGACAATAACCAAAAGATTATGTTTGGCTCAAGATCCAAGCCCCAGTACGAAACTAAAAGTTGCAGTTGTTGCAATAAAACCAAAAAGCTTTACTGTTCCAATGAAATTGATTGATATTACATTTGTCATCATTAAAACATGTAATTAAAAATGATCAGAAACATATAGATTCAATTAATAAAATCCTTAGAGGAGTGGAATGTTACAGAATTTCTGTAACGGAACATACTTTCGAAACACATGTTTTATAGTCACTGGTTCTAATTACATTCACAACACAAGTCATATTTTTTTGTGAAAAATCCATGACATAGCAGCTGTAATCTCCAAAGGCAGTTCAGATATCAGAAGAAATAGAAAGATCATCTTGTTACATGTTTTAGTTAGTTATGTTGAACATTTCACAATAGTTTTTAGAGTGCAGTTGCTGTGGTGTCTTTTCACTGAGTTTTTCTCAGTTTTCAGGTATTGTTCTTTATTGAATACAATTACACAAGGTGATACATGCTGTAATTAAGAAAAAATCATGTAGATAAAGACTTAGTTATTTTGTTTAAACTTCACATCAAGTCAAACCCCAAAATGTTATAATAATTTTAAAGACAATAATACATACTGTCATTACATAGAGCAAATGAGGAAAAGGACATCTATTTTCATTTAGATCCATATTGGCAGTAACATATCCCAACTGAAGGTTCTTAATCACAAAAATAAAAATCAGCAAAAGTATTTTTTTCTGTTGCTGATAACCTATTATAAACACATGTAAGGCATAGGCAACAAAAGAGAATTTTTTGATCCAGAACTAGTGATTTATGAATGGATCAAAAAAAACTATGGTACATTTACACAATGGAATTCTATGCAGCAGAAAGAAAAAGAAGGAGCTCCTACCCCTTTACAACAGCATGGATGAACTGGAAAGCATTATGCTAAGCGAAATAAGCCAGTCGGTGAAAGACAAATACCATATGATCTCACCTTTAACAGGAACATAAACAACAAAAAAAGCAAAACAAGCAAAATAACCAAAGACACTGAAATAGAGAACAGGCTGACAGTGACCAGAGGGGAGAGGGAGGGAACTTCAGGGGAAAAGGGAAGGGTTTATAGGAACAAGTATAAAGGACACATGGACAAAAACGGGGGGGGGGGAGGGGAAAGGGGAGGGAGGTTGGGAGGGCTGGGGAGGTGTGCTGGGATGGGAGTAAAAGGCAGAAAACTGTACTTGAACAACAATTAAAATTTTAAAATTGAAAAAAATACCAATCAATATAACATTAAAATGGGAGCTTCTTTAAATGTATAATTTTTTAGATTTTAAAATTTGAATCCCTCTTTAGGTAGGGTATACTTTCTTTAAAATAATCCTATATAATTCTCACTGTTCTTGTTCTTGAGCCTTTTAATTCCTGTATAGTTTGCCTGTGCTAAAGGTACTCAGTGCCACTCAGCATGGTGCCCTCCTTTCTAATTTTGGCTGAAAAAGTTCTTAAAAAATTACTTTCCCATACTTTCTTGCAACTACAGAGGCTGAAAAGCTTAAAATCTGCTTTTCCATAGTTCCTGAAACTAAGTTCTGGATGGATGTGACTTTAGTTTCAGCAATTGGTAAACTCAGGTTAGTTCTGGAAGACAGAGATGAGATATTTCTGTTTCCAATAGTGTCCTTGGAGACGTGGGTATTTAGTAGCAGTTATACTGGTGAACCCAGCATTCTATTACCTGGTATCCTGATGCCAGGAGATGGTTGGAGTAGCCTAGATGTTGGCAGTAGGAGTTATGAGCTGTTAATTGGGGATAGGCTAAGAGGGTCACAGAACACGACCTACAAATCTGCTTAGGGGCCGGGAAAAGCAGCACTACAAGGATTGAGAGTTATTTTGCCTATCAATAACAACAGAGTGGTCTTTGAGCCTGTGTGGGGCCAGGAAAAGTAAGCATGACTTTAACCCGTGATGTAGCTCCCCCTGCTTACAGTACCTGCTCCAGAGCTTGGAGATGGTTTGCTCCATACCAGGGGGCCGCACATGCCTGGAGTAACTATGGCAGACAAGAAAAGTAGAACTGCAAGAGTGCTGGCAGGTGTAGCGGATTGTGCTAGGAGTCGGAAATGGGGTTAGGAGGATGGTTCCAGTCTGGGATTTTAACTAAAGCTTGGCTGCCAGGTGGGATGGAGACTGTAAGGTTTTCTTAGACCCCACCAAGGAAATGAGCAGCAATTAGCCATGAAAACAGGCCCGATAAGCTTTATTTTGGAAGTTTGTGCTCCTGAGCAAGATTTCCTCTGCTCTTGCAGAGAAAAGGCTGAGGAAAGTCCATGAGGGAGAAGGGAAAGGGTTGAAAGTTTTATATGGCTTGACTTCACGCAGGAGCCAAAAATGGTTCTTGGTGAACAAAGATGCAACATATCATTGGTGGTTCCTGGTCTGACATCAGCCACTTCTTCCGGGTCAGAGTTCAGTCGCCATATTACTTGTAGTCCAAAATGCAATAATTGTAATTAGGTTCCCAATTGTCCTACCCTGCCCATCCTGACAGAGACAAGGCGGGGGGACAATGCAAGACATTGTAGAAAAAAAGGGATGAAAGGGACTCTTGTTGGTGGCCATGAAGAAATGCTGCATGGTTTGGGATTAAGAACTGGAGATCGCCTCAACACAGCTGATGGTGCTGGGGACTGTGGGAGACCTGCCCAGCCGAGCAGGATTACTGGGAAGAAACCAGGAATCTAGCCAAGCTATGGGCTTCTATTTCTTTTCCTGAGATGCAGTACCCCTGATTGGCCTAATTTAGCAAGGGGAGGCAGGACTGTGTGTGTGTTTGTGGGTGTTTTAAAGGGAATTTGAGATTTAACAGTGACATTCTGCCATTACTCTAAACCTGTATAACTTTTTTTAAAAATGGATCTTCTTTTTTTAAAGATTTTATTTATTTTTAGAGATGGAAGGGAGGGAGAAAGAGAGGGAGAGAGAAACATCAATGTGGGGTTGCTGGGGATCATGGCCTGCAACCCATACATGTACCCTGACTGGGAATTGAACCTGCAACACTTTGGTTCGCAGCCCAAGCTCAATCCACTGAGCTACGCCAGCCAGGGATATAACTTTTGAATAAATAGTTTCCTTTCCTTTCCACCAAACTCTGGTATTGAGAGCCATCATTTCTAACACCTGGCAGCAAGCAAGAAGGACCATAGTATAGAAAGACCCCAGGGGAGGGGGCTTGGTTTGGTCACAGTATCTGCCCCCTGCCCCCCCCTGCCGCGACGCAGGTCTGATCCCATAACACCTGGACTGCAACTCTGGATCAACTATTGCAACAGCAGTCCTCTGCCTCCACCTTCTCCAGTTATTTATGTAAGGGAAAATGTAATTCTCTAAATCAATAGTTTTTGTTCTATGCACTAAGTAGAAAGAGTCCTATTCCTTGTCCTGATGTCACAGGTGGGCACAGGTAACCAGGTTCTTGGTGATTGGGGGAAAAGAATTGAACCGAACACCCAGAGTTTATGGACGAGAACATGGGAGCAGACCAACTCCAAGTAGAGACTGACCTCATAGGCTGGAGGGACTCTATTCTTATAGGGTGGATCCTTGCTGGCTAGTTTTGGTGGGCTTTTACTGAGCATGTACAAGTAGTTGTATTACTTTAAAGCTACTGCACATGTGGTTTCCCATGATCCTCCCCAATTGGCCACCAGGAAAGAGGGTCCCACAATGCTACCGAATTGACCCCAGTTTCTCCTGGGGTCCCCCCTGTGCCAAAAGTGTGTGGTTCTCCTTACATGGCTGCAGGCGCATGGTTCTCTCCTCAATGGCCACCAAGTCTGGGTTTAAATATCCTTCCAGCTTTACTGGGCTGCCATCATGAGTCTGCACAGGCGTGGCCCAATGTCATGAAGCCAATCATCTCCAAGCTCTCACGCAGGCCCTGTAACTAGGGGGAGTTGCCTTGCAGTTTACATCTTGGGGGGAAGTTCCTTCCATTCCCCTGGCTCAGAGCAGGGCCACAGCTATTTAACGTATCTATGCAACCAGTTAAAGGTTATAGATGTGTTAAATGACCACACCAGAGGTTAGCTGCAAAGCTGTTGCTATGCAAAACAGCTCTCAGTGGCCCTGCTCCATGTGTCCCTTCCCCCAACTCACACCTGTGATGGAGGGCAGGACATCCTATATATCTTTCTAATACTTCCTGGACATCTTGAGTTCTGGACCCCATTACAAATCCTTCTTTTGGGGGCCCTGGCTTCACCCTCCTACACTGACACTGTCCCTTTTAGGGATCCCCAATTGTGTATTGAAAAGAAAAAAGGCACTTTAGCCGATGTTTATTTGGGAGAATTACTAAAATTATTACTTTCAGATATATCAATATAAATTAAACTAATACTGGCCCCATGGAAAAAAAATGTAACAGAACATTTTAAGTGACAAACACTGCCCCAGAACCTATCATTAGGCAAACACAAATGCTTTTGAGTGGAGGCAAGAGATTTAAGTGATCAAAAGCATTCGAAGGGGAGTATCAAAGGCTTACCTGTTTAGTGGATTTATGTATCCCTCAACTGACATCTGCTGATTGGAGAAGAAAAGGATGTCAAAACTGTCCTTCCCCAAAGAGGGAAACTCACTGTGATGGACTAAAAGTCTGGACTCAGGATTTAGTTAATCAATAGGAAGACCCATACTGAAGTAACAATGTGAAAGCTAAATACCTGTGCCTTGGATCCAGCACAGACGCCCTAACATGGTGTGCATGTTCTTGGAACAATGGCTGAACATAAGTGATCATTATGAGATTCCATTTCAACCTCTCAAGGTGTAGATCCACAAAGGCTTTCATATGTTGTCCAAATCAGTAAAGGGGGAGGGAGATTTTAGCTTCCTGCTATTCCAGCTAGTTGTTACTGGAGCAAGTTTTCATATGATAATACTTAAACCCTGAACTGTGGAGTGGTTCCTATTGCTTCCATTATGTCTTTGCCTGGAGAACTAGGATATTATTTTCTCCCAAATTCTTTCCTCAGATCACTTGTTGGTCAAGGATTTAAATGCTTCAAATACTTACATTGCTAGTGGTCTAATTCCAGTCCATGGGACCTCTTTCTTACCACAGCAAGAGTCTCATGTTGGTCTCCTACCCAGAGTGTCTCCCCAGCATTACATACCACAAGCAGATTAATCATCCCACTGCTAACAGATTCCACTGAGCTTCTGTCATCCTCAGACATGAACACTGGCACTGTAGAATGTGGGATGGAAGTGTTTATGAGGAAGTATTTGCAACTTAAAAATGTATATGCCAAAAGCAATTTCCTCAAAAGAATTAATGATAAAAGAACCCCATTCACTTCCAGTGTGCTGACAGCAGTAACCAGCAGTTTGTCTCTATAATGACATTAGGAGATGCTGGAGCATGTAGCTCTTCATCCCACAAAGAGAAAAATCTTACTGTCATATGTGGTATAGTCAGGATATAAAAAGCTGCTGCCCAGGAGCGTCATAAAAAGAAGACCATGAAGCCAATCATTTTTGAGTTCTACGTGCTTTGAGAAAGGTCAATAGTTCAAATGGAGATCTTTTTAATTTTTTTTTGTAATTTCCAGACACCTAAACTTTTAATAAAAAAGGAGGCCTCTCTGACATGTAAGAAAGTATCACACATAGCAAGCGACTAAGATTAAAATTGCAGTAGAGATGTACATAATACAGCACAAATGCAATAAAAAATATAAGGAATGTGGTTGATGAAGAAAGGATTTTATTCTCCTTCTGGTAGGGATTTACTATGTGCTCATATTGAGGTGCTGTGCTGGTACTGTGGAATGACACTCCTGCCAAATGGTGGCACAAGTTAATTCTGAGAAGTTATGTTCCTATGTTGACTAGGGTTTTGAATAATAAGCATGGTTCAGCAGACCAAAAGTTTCCCATCAGATTGTGCATCTGAGAATTAAAAGCCTCTCTACTATAAAATTCCTAGTTACTATTCTCAGTCTAAAAGCTGTTCCCCACACATTGAATGCACTTAACCTGCCTCAGTGCATGTGGCCCAGCTCATACCTATGCATCGGATCAGTATGCATTAGTTCACTCTGACAGCATTATCACCTATTATTTGCCATGATATGATTCTATATAGACAACAATAAACAGGAACTTCCTTTCTTATCAAGAAACACATGTAACTGGGCAGGGTAGGGGAGATAAGCAAGATCTTCATACATAATTTAAAAAAACCTTAAAATTGTATAGTAAAAAGTGAGGCACTAATTAAACCTTTAAAAAAGGTTTAAACTGGTAGCAAAATGGAGAATAGTATAGAAATAGTAAGACAGATAAATTAAAATCTGTTACATTAGTCTAGGTAGAAAATAAGACCCTCAGTAAAAGCAGAGATGCAGAAAGTAGAAAGTTTTAAACTGTTTATTAACAAGGCCAGATTTAAAGTGCTTTGGTAACTGATTATAAAAGCCAGGGTTAGGGTGCAGGAGAAGTCAGGGTTCAGTTCCTAATTTCTGGTGTGTGTGTGTGGATAATGGCACCATTAACTGAGAAGCTACATAGGACAAAACAGATTTGGAGGTAACATAGTAACTAGATGACAGAGTGAGTATGCAAGTTTCTGGAAAACAAGGAGAAATATAAGAAGACTCAGGAATGAAGGCTAGAAATAAAGACCTCACACAACATGGTAAACATAGTAAGTACAATATATTTGTTTTTCTTTTTTTTTTTAATTGAAGAGATAGTTATATTGACAACAGAAAAATATATTTGGGAACTTGACCAATAATTAGAAAATATTATTTGTTAATGGACTAAATAGCCTTAATTTTGATAACATTTCATTGGGGTAAAGCATATGAAGGCCATAAGATTTGAGATTTCCAAAGAACCAGTGAAGGAATGACACACATGTTCTTTTTGACTATAATCCAGTCTTAGCAGTGGAATTCATTTGCTGAAGAACTCTTTCCACACATATTTGAAAATGAATGAGTAAAGGTCATTATTTTTGGAAAAATGAGTAAAGGGATAAAGGAGGATAGAGCAAAGAGGATAGATAATTTTTTTAAATAGGCTTTTCTATAAAGTCTTACAAAGAAATCTCCATTGCAATATTTAAGATGATTGACAGAAAGAAAAAAAATGAAAAAAACCCAGAAGCTTGCTAGTGAAAAGATGAATTAGCTTCCACCTAACCTGCTACAGTGGTGTTTCCCAGCCCACACATATGATGGGCTTTGTGGTGCTATGCCACAGCCAAGTGGGTGCTTCTTGGTGGCAATTTCACTGTTAGTAAGGTTTTAATGTCCTGGTGGTTGTCCAGAGCTCCTTAATATTACCTAAGGTTTTTCCCAAGAGTGCTGCCATAGCACAGCTGTCAAAAATATAGCCAGTAAGTTTAAATAATCAGTATGACATTTTACAAATGAGCAAAAGCCAAGACACTCAAAGTTCAGAAAACTTATCCTGAACTAACATTCTCAATTTTCTCAATGTTTTAACACTGAAAAGAAAAAGAAACAACTTTACAGTACTGGTAAAATTTTTACTGGTAAAAGTTGTTTCAGCACAGTTTTCTATAGCTAATTACCTTTAGAAATGAGTTTTTGCAAAGCTAATATAAGACATTTATAAGAAGCCAACACTGTCAAAGGGTCAAAACCTTGGATTGCAGATACCTAGCCATGATTGTTTTTCTGTATGACCTTATAAAGTTACTTAACTTTTTAATTTCCCCACCCGAGAAGTGATGATAAAAACACTAATTTATCCCTAGAACTCCAGTGGAAGTCAGGTAATGAATTGGAAAAGTTATTCTGGAAATTATAAAAACACTTTATTAAATCCAATTATCAGTTCTATTTTCAGAGTTTTATTTATTTTTTTTTTCTCAAGGGCATTTGCACTAAACTATATGTAGCATGTATAATTAAACTGTTCTGTTTCTTTTTGTGTACAACCAGATGTTTATACACACATTTGAACTAAGCTAGCAAAGGATTTTTTTAATGTATATTCTTCAAGACAAAAAAAGTATTTTCATCACAAAAGCAGCTATAAGATGTGAAGGATATTCTACATGGTATCTATATTGAAAAATATTTATTTATTATGGAAGCAATAGTGGTCACTTTCACCAATTCTAAAACATATTTTTGTATCTCTGCAATTGAGATACATTTTACCATTGCTACAATTTCATACTTTATTGATAGTGTTTTTTTCTCTTTCTATAAAAAATCATGTGCTTTGGTTAGATGAAAATAAATGCAATATATTTAAATCATGCTTTCAAAGTCTTATTTATTAAGTCAAATTGAAATGCTATTCATTCAGAAAAATGAAGTTTTTCTTCTATATTTTATAAATACAAAAATTTGAGATAAAACTATTAACAGCAAATAGGTGTTAGTTCATGCTTTTACAAAGAGATGCTGAGATGTAACTGAACATGAAACAGATTTAATGGAAAAGGAGGAAGAGCCTTAGACCTTAATGGTAATCCAACCACTATAGAAGGAGGAAGAGGAATAAGAAGGATCATACTGAAAGAGCCTATTACTGCAGCAAGGATGGTGGGAAATCATGAGGCTGTCTTCTAATGAAGGAGTGCCACATCTTGCCATAATGGGCCTTCTCCATTTGTACCTTGCCTTGTTCTATTACTGGCTGGGAGCTTCCTGGAAGGAGAGTATGGCTTTGGTATGACCACAGTGGAGGACCCAGAGATAGAATCTTTGGTCACTGTGCTTCCCATAGCTAGAAATGTTAGCTGTCTATTTTCATAGCCACTACACATGGTTTAAGCAATACAGCTCATACAAAGTGGGACTATTCCATTTTTATTATAAAATCTTTTTATTTTTGTCATAAATAATAAAAGTTAACTTTATTAATAAATTATATTTTATAATTTATCACATAGAAATGTATATTTCACACATGTGAAATATATGTGAAACCAGTATAGGTTTCCAGTATAGGAAGCCTTATAATTTTTAGTCTTATTGAGACACAATATGAAAAATTTTCTGTTTTCAGCGTTCACATTTGGGTATTTAGTTGTATACATGACCCACAAATCTCTCATGTATTAATTAGCAGTGCTGTGAAATGTGGGAAAAAAAACAGCTGAGGATTCAGGAAAACTCATATAAGTAGTATTTTTTCTGAACACTCTTCTTGTGCTGATCTCTCTCTCTCTCTCTCTCCTCTCTCCTTACCCTTTCTCTCCCAATGACCTCTGACAAGTCACTCAGCCTCCCTCAGTCACAATTTCCTTAAAAATAGAATGAATAATACGATTTGAAATAGTCATTCCTTGAAAATATGTTCAATAAATTAACTAGAGTTTAGAGATAATTCTAGGTCCTGATTAACAATACTAATGGAATTCAGAATTCTGCAGAAAATGACAAAGTTGGACCAGCTTAAGGGAACACACCAGGCTGACTCTACTACTTTCCATCAAAACCAGATCTGTGGTTTCTAAAGCAAACTTGAGTTATGCTCAGACTTTAAGAACTCATCCATTGGTAGCATCGCCTAGTAATAGCATGGGATTTGCAAAGACTGTTATATTTTTGAAAAGGAAATGTGCCTCTAATTTGTAGTTTTAAAATAAATGCATAAAGTACAAAATAATAGAAATTAATCCAAAGACAATGGCTTTTCATGGTTTCAAGATGATTTTTTAGAAAAATCCCATTAATTGTTTTAAGGTAACTCTATTGACTAAGGCTAAAAGTATATCAAGTTAAAAAAAAAACAGCTGGCAGAATGAATAGATTGAAGAACAAATTTAATTGCATCTTTAGGACCTGTTTTTAAGACTGCATATTTTGAATTTATTTCATAATTTCTAAATGCATTAGCCAATATTATGAAGTTAAAAATGATACAAATTTATATTTCAAATAAAATATTTTGTGATTTTTAATTCATATTGTGTATTACATAGACTATCCTGATGAATAGGCCTAAGTAATTGTCATAAATAACTAAATTCATTTAATTAATTGTAATCTCCATTAAAATGAATAACAAATTTAGTGCAAGTAACCAAGTTACATGATTCCATATTCAGATAATTTTTGTTATCATTTAACAAAATCATAAATAAAATTTGAAAATTCCTAAGGTTTAATAAGTTCTGTTTTGGGAAGGAAGAACACCAAGGCAAAATGGTATTCTTATCACATTGCATCATGTCAAGCGTACACAGTATCAACATGACAAAATTAATCTTAACCTGGATTATCTCGTTTGAGATGCTTTGCCAGGTTTCTTTACTGCAAAGTGACTATTTTGCTGCCCTCTCTTTCTACACCGTACTCTCTCTGGAAGCAGGTCTCTATGTAAAGCCAACATTTAGAGAAGGGGGAGCTATGCTTATCCCCTTAAGGGCAGAGTGTCAACACAAATTATCTAGAATTCTTCTGCAATGGAGATTTGATCCTCCCTCTGCCCCCATCTTCTTAGAAGGTGGTCACTCTCTCATTTTTTGGCTCTGTAAGATGTTCCAGGCTTATTTTGTATATTTCTTTCGTAGTTCTAGGATCAGTGATTTCACCAAAAAGTCTGAGTTTCTCTTATTAAAGAAAGGAATTACAAACAAATTCTGATTGTTAAGTGTGATCACTGCTACTGTGTAGCATTGGTTTTTGTCTGACAAAGAAAAAATATATATGTGGGTATACCAACCTCTGGTACATATACATATCTATAAATATTTTTGTATGTAATAATCTATACCTATAGTAAGGTAAATCTGAATACACACTTATGTGACCAATTTTGACCCATTACCATGTGCATGATTCTAGGTGCCTCCATTTTCTTATCTGAAAATTGTCAACCCAACAGACTCCTATCATCCAACATTCATTTACTTAATTTTCCAGTTTCATTATACATGTGAAGTGGTTTTGGAATTATTAAACACTATTCCATGAGAATCACCTTTATCAGCTAGAGTTTAGTGCACATATACAGTTCTGCTTCCCTTTAACCTTACAGACTATAATAATTTCCCAATTTACTTAGGTCAGTTCTTTTCCCTCACCCTCTTCACTGAGAATGTCTAACTGAAGCATTGAAAAGATATGCACTACAGAAAGATACTCACATATGTAAATGTAAACACCAAAGAAAGGAGTTTTTAGGAGGTATAATAAGAAAAACAAAAAATCAAATGAATAAAAACTAACAAGAAATGTTGAATAGCTTTTTAAATCTGTGTAAGAAGAGTACAACAAAGACACATTTCTACAAAGTATTGTATCAGGATATTTATTTTTCTTTTATGGGTTTGAAATACTTTTTACCTAGTAAGGGTTTTAATAGTTGGGCCTAAAAATATTTTTATATCATCATTTATCTTCTCAATAGTTTACACAATCTTTTTACACATAAACTATTTCTGTTTTTATAATGTCAAATTTGACAGTTTAGTTGGGTTCTCTGAATTTTATGCTATGCTTAGAAAAATCTTTTCTACTGCCAACATATTTTTCTAGAGTAGTATGATGGTTTTAATTTTTACATTTAGGTCTTCAATCCACCAATGAAGCTGTTAACATTTATTCTTATTTCTACAACAATTTTTAATGAAATAAGTAATTTATAATATGGAGGCCTTAAATTTTTTTTTATTCTTATAATATGAAATTTTATTTTGTGTGAATATAGCTTTTCTGTGATAAGATAGGTCTCTCTAGAATTATGAAATCACTAATCTTATTGTTTTTAGTTATTTGTTGCAAATGATGCCAAAATAATTCTGTATTTGGTGGGTAACTAGATTTTCTTTCTTAAAGCTTATGGAGCCTTTTAATGTAATTGACATTCAAACATTTCATTGGCATATGATTAGTTCGTTCAGTTCTTTTCCAAATTTAGTGGCCCTTTTGATATAACACTTGTCTTTCTTCAACTCAGCAAAAAGAAAAATAATAATAATATGAGCATTTCACCCACTGCTCAAGTTATGCACAACAGAACCAAGTATGGGCACCTTAAAGACTCAAATTATATTATTCCCAAAGGAATATAGAACAAGAAAACTATATTTAAGAATTTTAATGTTTTTATTTGGAAAATAGAAATCTACTTCAAGTTGGAGGGCCATCCATATGACACATTTTATAAATTATTTCGTGCCCCTGTGCTTTACCTAGTTCAGCCCTATCTAAAGAGTAAACTTTCACTGACGGTCCAGCTATTTCCTTCTCTTTGTTCAAGGCTATCTAGTAACTTAATGCCCTGTATTTTCTCCTTTCTAACACTCACCACACCGGAATTCTTCAATCTCTTTTTTAAAATTAAATTAGAAGCTCTTTCGCCACTCTATTCCTAGTACTTACTACATTTCTGGAAGATTACAGGTACTTATTAGACCTTCATATTATATCCTGAAGTCTTTCTTTAATGATTTTATGGGCTTGTTTATGTTATGAATGAATTTTTTCTTATATTTTCTCTTTTTTTGAGATTAACAAATAGGTATTTATTTATTTATTCATAATTATTTTATTGTTGTTCAATTACAATTGTCTGCATTTACCTCCACCAATCCCCCTACCCCAGCCATCTCCACCTCCTTCCCTTGCTTCCACCCCTCCCTTGGTTTCGGTCATGTGTCCTTCATAGTTAATTATGAACATATATGATAGATAACACCTTATAATTATTTGGTAACTTTCTTCTTTAATAAACTTATTGTCATAGAGACTTACATTTGTTTATTTTGTGTTTTCTGCCACTTTTTAATGATTTTGATTGCTTGTGTTTTTAATTGCTTTTCAAGAATTCCTTAAGTTATATTTTTAAAAATAAAGTTGTATCTTCTTATTCTCCTATATAACATAATATTATAGTATGCTTGAACTCTGTTGAACTTTTTCTTTAATTTCTCTACTAACAAGCTTTAATATTTTATAAACCCTTACTTTCAAAATGTAATCATTATTTTTAGAACCTACGTTCTCTTTATAAAACGATTTTGGGAAATCTACATCAGTGTTAACCGTAATGACTGGTTCCCATGTTTATCTCAGTCCATGTCCCATCTAAGTCTCATTCTTAAATTTTTAATATTATTTATTTTAAATTTCCTGACATACATTTTTAAACGAGTTTTGTTTTATTTATTTTTTGATGGGCACACCAGGTGATATATTTTCTGATATGTCAATTACATAAAAATGTCTTTCTGTTCTCCACATTCATTACAGAGCACTCAGTTGGGCATAAAACAATTGAATGATGTTCTTTTCCTCTTAAAACACTGAAGGCATTGTTCCCTTGTCTTTCATCAGTGTAATTCATAAAAGAGAATTGTGAAGCCAGCTGGTTTTGTGTTTCTTTGTAATAAAATATTTTTCCACTGAATTCTTGTACAGCTTTAACTGCACACGCGCGCACACACACACACACACACACACTCTTGTACGTATAAAAATCAAATATGGCAAAATCACAATTGTGGAAACTAGGTAAGATATATAAAGGTTTCACTTTACTATACCAGCAGCCTTTCTATATATTTAAACATTTTCATGATAAAAATAATTGTAATTCAAGCCCTGGCTGGCGTAGCTCAGTGGATTGAGCGCGAGCTGGGAACTAAAGTGTCCCAGGTTCGATTCCCAGCCAGGGTACATGCCTGGGTTGCAGGCCATAACCCCCAGCAACCGCACATTGATGTTTCTCTCTCTCTCTCTATCTCCCTTCCCTCCCTCTCTAAAAATAAATAAATAAAATATTTAAAAAAATTGTAATTCAATAATTTTCCAAAATGCTTACAGGTGTGATTTTTTTTATGTGAACAAAACAAGTGCATCATTCTGTATACTGAAGTGCATTTTAACTCAGAAAAATTTCTATGAACATTGTTTGACTATTGTTCTGATTCTCTGTTCTATAATAACAACAATTCTTGGATTGGATTTCAGCTATGTTTTTCTCCTGCCTGTCTCATCTTTTACAGGTTTTTTTTTTTTTAATTCTACATTTGGGGAAATTGTATTTTCCCTTTACATAACATTAAATTTTCCATTCTGTAGATAACACATTTTTGTTTCATTTTTTAAAATTTGTTAGAGCTAATATTCACTCTTCTTGAAATCTTTTATTTACTTCTTTTTAATCTCAACTTATAGTCTTTGCATCTCAAGTCATTTTCTCTTCAAGTCACGCTGTCTTATTCTGAAACAGTTTCTCTGTCTGACTCTTATTCAGGTTTTATATGAATCCAGATTCCTACATTTTAATTGCCTGCCCCCACCCAAACTTCATAGCATGTTTCCCTTTTGCCTGCTTGTCTAGAAATTCTATGCATTACCATGATGTTATCTTTTCCCTATTCTATAATATTTCGTCGTAACGTAGCTCTTGTGCTTTTTTTCTTTTTCTTTTTCTTCTTTTCAATGTCATTATTTTCTGAAGGGGGAGTACTACAAACTGAATGTACAGCCAAGCAGAGTACCAATATCTTGTTCATTGTCCACATTCACGTTTGAAACCCCATCTCACGTTAAGCGATGAAAAGTAAGTGCACAACTAGGGGGACCAACCTTCCTGGTTTTCCTGGGAATGACCTAGTTTTAGCACTGAAAATTTCATGTCCCAGATCTTCTCTGTCCTGGGTAAATCATGACAATCAGTCACCCTGGGACAACCCAGTGACTACTGACTTTTTTTTTTCCAATTGGCTTTTAATTTGTGCAACTGGGTTTCTCTCCAGAGTTGCCATGCTATAGAATAAAAGCAGCATCTAGTACCCTGGAGATGTAAACTAATGTAATGGTGATGATAGTTAACAATACTGTATTATAAATTTTAAATTTGCTGAAAAAATAGATATTAAAAGTTGTCATCGTATGAAAAAATGTAACTGTGTATGTAGATGTTAATGTGGCAATCATTTCAGAATGTATATGTACAGTGTATCATTTTGTACATCTGAACCTAATATAGGCTAATTATATCTCAGAAAAAATGAGAACAAATAAAATAACATTTGTTTTTTAATAATAAACAAATATAAAATAAGGAAAGATAAAACACAAATAAATAAAAATACATGTGATTATTCTGAAAATAAAATGAAACAATTTTAGAACTTGATTAAAAATTAATCTATGAATTCTTTCCTAACTTTTGGAATTATATGGTGGGCTGATGGTTGAATATATTTACTAGGCACATTCCTTTGAACACCCTATTCTAGCAGAATAGTAAGGAGTAGCAATATCTACACTGAACAGTAACATAACATTTTACACACATATCTATATATACTGTTAATGGTTTCATATAAAACATCCCTGCTCTGGCACTTACATTTATTCCATTATTACAGCATGCTTTCCCATTGCCTGGTAGACAGAATCATCGCTTTTTGTGTCTTTTGTTTACAGATACATATTGCATTCCCACTCTTTTTTGTCATTTGTGTTTTCCCTTTCCACTTTAACTTCAAATGCCTAAGCATCTCTTCATTTTTAATAATTATTAATAATTATGCAGGTTAGCCATGTAATCCAATGACCTCATCTGTTATATTAGGACCACCATGTCAAGCTTCATGAAATATAAGTCAAATACATTACAAAATGCTTTTTAAATGTGAGGTTATAAATAATAAATAGAGCCCACCTATAGCAGGCAGTGAGTAAGTGGGGGACCTTTAAAGAAATCTCACAATATTAAGATGTTATCTGATTTATTTCCTGATATATCATATCAGAATATAATGATACCTTTGTTTCTACTCTATTCCATTACAAACCTACCCTATTTCATGCATTTTAATGGTATTTCTATTTAAAATAAATTTAAGGGCATAATTGCAATTCTATTAAAGCATATTCAGAAATTCAAATGACAATGCTGTGACTTGGTTATCACCCTGTTGGCAAGAAATTTTTTTATTGAACGGTTGACTTCACACAGCCACAAAACTATAGTCATTCTGCTAATGAAATATATATATATATATATATATATATATATATATAGTCATTCTGTCTGAAAATATTGAGTAGCATGAACCTCACCTCTAAGAATAAAGCTCTTTGGGCCCTAAAATAAACCGTTTTTATTTCAAAAAAAGCTAGAAATTAATCATAGTATTATAGAACCTAAAATTAAAAAGTACCCACTGGCCCCTGGTGCCTTAACACATGAAGCATAACTCCCCACAGAACAGTGTTACATGCTTTCTTCTGTTAAATGATTCAAATAATGGTCTTTCCTCAATTGCTTTCACTTTTACAGTTTGAAAGCCCCAGCACAGTTAAATTTAACCCCTGACTTTTTCTTCCCTTCCCTTCCCTTCCCTTCCCTTCCAGTCCCTTCCCCCTTCCTCGACCCTTCCTCCCTCCCTCCCTCCCTCCCTTCCTTCCTCCCTCCCTCCCTCCCTTCCTTCCTTCCTTCCTTCCTTCCTTCCTTCCTTCCTTCCTTCTTTTCTTCTTTTCCTTTCTTTCTTTTCTTTACTCGTTCCCATATCTCTAAAACCAGGTTAATTCAGCAAGCATAAGGACTGGCTATCTTTTACACTTCCTATACTTTGTTCACAAATAATGGGCTAGAGTCGTTTACCTTGAGAACACAGTCTTTTCTACATCACACCAAAACTTAGACACACTCTCAGAACTAGAATTCCCCCTTCAAGCTCAAAGGTAGCATTATTTTTATTTCTCTTATTTTATCATATAAACATTCAAAATTGTCTTAATTATCTTACATACCAAAGACTTCTTTAACTAGAAAATTACTTTCTAGAGTATCTTGCTATCATACTAGAAACTGCATTAATTTTGCCTTGGGACTACAGGAAAAATAAATAATTGTGGAAATTTGTTAGCTGAAACAGAGCAAAATTTAGAGTTGGCACCTATAAAACACTAACACGAATGGGAAAGTATTATTAGCCAGTGAACTGCAGGGTCCTGAGGCACTAGGTAGAGGAACAAGTGGAAGGAGTTTTGAAAGACTTTAAATATAAAGGAGAAAATCAGGGGTTCCAAAGAAATGGAAAACACATTTTGCCTATGGCATACCCTCTATGTAATAATATTGTGTCTTGCAAAATTTTAAAGGTTTTGAATAAGATGTTGAATTTATATGCATGCATACATATGCTTACTTGATAGTATTTGGATTTAGGGTATTAATAAATGATGATTAAAGAAAACTGGGGCCTCCATGCATGCCTAAGGGAAGGCTTGATGGACTTTCCAATAATTACCATTTTTGTTCTGATTACAAGAGGGAAGTTGAATTTTAAAGCAGAACACCAAAGTTTTAATTAAATATACAAGAGAAAGTTGATACCAAGTCATACGAGAGAAAATAATTGAAGCATATCCAATTTGATCAGAAGTCAAGAATTTCAGTAATAAGGAAACCTTATAATCATAAGATCTTATTAATACCAACACACTTGTCTTACTCATAAGATAACTCTAATATTGAATTTTAATGAGAAGTACTCAAAACCAACATAGTCTAAATGATGTTGTCATAGGGCTACGAAATTCCACCCTGCTTTTGACACTTATCCAGCATTTATATTACAAGTGTGCTAACAATAGGTTGTTTTCAAGGCAAAAGAACAGGAAAATGGAAAAGAGAGGAGAGTAATAGGGTCTGAGAATGCAATGAATTAATTTTCTTCATATTGGTCTAGCTAACTATGTGGCTATTAATTTTCACAGTAGTCATTTCCATGAACTAAACTATATGTTTCTTTGATCTAAAAATAACTAAAGAATTTATTAAGTTCTACATAATTTTAACAACACTGAGGAAATTTTTTGAAATTTTCCAATGGAAAGGGCAGGCCACAGTTATTACAGGCTCTTCATATTACTTCACGGTAAATATGTCTAACGATTATCCATTCTGAGGGAGACTTGAGTTACTAAATACTAGATGATATACCTAATGAACATAATAGTCAGCATTCACTCATTCGTTGAACATGAACTGCCTGCTTATTATGTTCCACATAAGGCTTGAGCCATCAAAGAAGCAGACAAAAATAAACGTCTTCTTTCAAGGAGCTTTCTTAGGTGTGGGTAATCAAATAAAGAATCTAAGGACTGGATTAACATCACCCTTTCTGATGCATATACACATATACCTAAATAATATACCGTATTTTGTTGCTTGTTTAATTCATAAATTTTGAATCTGAACTAGGTTTCAAAGGTTGTTCAGATACTACTTGAATCATTATTGAGTGCTCACTGTCTAATCACGACTGTTTGAAGGACTATGGATAATTTTCTCTAGGATGTTAAGTGTAAATTCATCCCTTTCTACAAATTAAGATGAACATATCACTGTGGAGACACCAAAGTAAGGAAACAGTAAAAAAGGAAATGTTAATCCTTTTAAGAAGAATTTTGATTTCTCTCAATTTTTCAGACTCTGTTCTTAAAGTTTATATTATCACTCTACTTGTATGAAAGGTGTTGCAGAATTTTCAAAATATATATACAGTGTGAACCCTGAATCCAATCTCACATGGGGAAGAAACCTAACCCTAACCCTCCTGGACCTTGAAGAAGGCCCCCTAGGTGATTCTGAATTGTGCCATGTGATCCCATTCGCCAAGTCTGAGAGAAAAACAAAACAAAATAAAACAACGTAAGAGCTACTAAGCTAAACTGGTTAAGTTATTCTTGGTGGCATGTCTAAAATCTGAGCATCTGCTACTATATGAAAGAGGGTACCTTGACAGGTAGTATGTACGGTGGTTACTAGAGTATTCTGTCTGAGTTCAGATCCCCAGACACATGAGTTTGGGCAAATCACTGATCCTTTCTGTGCATCAGTTTTCTCATTTATTTAATGGGGATGATATCATGAGAGAATCTTTCTTAGACTACAGTGACAAAGAAATGAATATAGGTAAAATAGTACCTGGTAAATAGTCATTGATATTAAAATTAACTTTCTTCTTATGAGACTGTTGTGATTATTCATTGGCAAGTATAAATTATTAGAGAGATCACAGATATAACTGGTTTTCCATGTACATGTTTTCCATCATAGTGTAATCAAGAGGGATATTGATTAATTACTATTTATAAAGTGAGGCAGACCAATTAAATGAGGTCTATAGTTTACACAATTTGGGGGATTCTCTTTAAAACTAAAGAGGTATAAATTTAAATTTCAGCATGACAATGAAGATTTATTTACAATGGGAAAATAAATCACAACAATTAAAGTACCAAAAGCTGATGTATATCACAAACATTTAAAAATCCAGAAAAATTATGTAAATGTGTGTTTAATTTAGTTATCCTCCTGACACAGTTTTATGATGCCATTTTTTCCCTACAGTGTGGGACTTAAAATTTTAACTTCACAGAATAATGCCTTTTTAATAGTTTCTGTAGAGAAAGACTTGCAGCTGTCTTTAGCACAGCTGATAGAAACTTGCTGTATTATTATTATTATTATTATTTCACTCTAAGATTTTAGAGCACAGTTAAGTATATGACTCAAGGAAAAAGCTTTAACTTGAGAATCAGTCAATGAAAAACATATTTTACAGAGATCATCAATTGTCTCCATACATTTTACACTTTGTACCTTCCTCACTCCCTACACACTTCAAGCCCCGAGTGCAACAGGCCAGGTTGTTCGTACCTCACTATGACCTTTGCCTTTGTATCTCCATGCCACAATGTTGGGGAAGTTGGCACAGCAGTTCTAAGAAACATTTCTACAAGGCAATGGTGTGCAATAAATTAACCGTGCACAGAAGTCATTGCCAAATCACAAAGTGATTGCCAAAAAAATGCTACTAAGCCCAAACAAAATGTATTCCATATTTTTCTTAAGCAGATTCCAGAAATGTCCATGGCTACCCCAATGCTATTTGACACAGAAGTTGGAGAGATAACAATCTCAAGTGATTTCAGTAACTTACCTTGTTACATTTTAGTAAAACTGTAAGACCGTGTGAATATGTTGCCGGGGCCTCTGCCAGGGATCTGGAAGGAACACATGCAAATAAAGAGGCATGAAGTTTATACTCCTACTTTTATTCAGGTAAAATCCTTACAATAAGAATTAAACATATTTTTTAAACCTGTACTAAATAGTCCTGGCTGGTGTAGCTCAGTGGATTAAGCGCAGGCTGTGAGCCAAAGTGTCACAGGTTCAATTCCCAGCCAGGGTGCATGCCTGGGTTGCAGGCTATAACCCCCAGCAACCGTACATTGATGTTTCTCTCTCTCTCTCTATCTCCCTCCCCTCCCTCTCTAAAAATAAATAAATAAAATCTTTAAAAAAATCTGTACTAAATTAGCACTAACTGTTGCAAAAGGTAATATTGGTTGTGAACACAATAAAATTGCAAGTTTCTTTATAGAATAACTAAATACACTTTTTTAAAATTTTACTTGAAGTTTTTTTGGGGAAAATTACATAACTGAGAAGAAATATAGATGCTATTTTTTATTTTTTTTTTGCTCTAGAAAAGCACATGTATCTTCTGAGTTAAAGTGGTATCTTTTCAAGGACATGTATAAAACCTTTTACATAGGCCACATGCTAATGATGGGTTGCTTTGGTCTACTCCTCGAAACACCAGGTTTATGAATCTTTTTCCCTTAAAAAAATCATTGGAGGCAGAGAGGGATAGAGCAAAAAAGAAAAAAAGAAAAAAATACTCAGGACATGGACAACAGTGTGGTTATTGCTGGATTGGTGGAGGAGGGTTTAGGGGGATAAATGGTGATGGAAGGAGACTGGACTTGGAGTGGGGAACACACAATACAGTACACAGATGATGAGTTGTGGAATCAAGCACCTGAAACCTGTATAATTTTGTTCACCAGTGTCACCCCAATAAATCCAATAAAAAGGGAACAAAAATTAGGTTATATGTATGAACTGTTTATGATGCTTACTTATGATGTATCATAAATAAGTTATTTATAATTAAATGACTTTTCATATTAGTGTTATGTTTCCTGAAAATAAAATATAAATGGCTTGAGTGGTATGAAAGTATAACTAAATTTGGGAAATAAATTATTTAAAAAAACTTGGTTAATGAGTCCTTTTTGATTAGGCACACCTCATTTAAGACACATCCTTTCATATTAGTTGTGATCAAGTACATTGTCTTCACACTATTAAACACAGAAAAAAATAGTAGTTTATTAATTTATGGTTTGCCCAAGATAATATAATTTTGCAAATAGGATTAAAAGGTGTTATGGCAACTCTCTCATGCAGAAATGCCTTGTCCCAAAGCAAATTGAGCAGATTTATCAACTTATGCATTTCCTGAAAAAGGTGTTTGTTGATAGCATCATCGTTAATTTATTAATGTATTCTTTAAAACTGCAAGGTTCCAAATTTAAGACCAAATAAACATAATTATTTTCAGTGCTAGCATTAATTGCAAGTGCTCAATTAACTATTGCTTTGAAAAGCCAGGTGTGGGTCATTTTGGATTTTATAAGAGCCAAAAGATGGAAAAAGCCAAGAGGTATAATTTACCACCCAGTATGAATAGGCCAAATAATGCATATAATAGTGAGGATCAGTTTTCAAAATACCACATCCAAACTTTCTCCTGTTAGTAAACTCACTGCTATATCACAGACACACTGTATTAGAAAAAAGCTTTCTGCAAAATAATTATTTTTTTCTTTATGCTCTGAATCAAATTCAATCCCAGGAAAAAAAAATGTGCTTAAAACTGCCCAAAGATGAACTACTAAAAAATAATAATTAATGCACATATACACACACAAAAACAAAACTGCCAAAAGAAGTTTTAAATAGGCATTTGGTCTTTTTATAGGAAGATATTCCTTTTGGCTTTTCGGAACACTCTGCTCATTTTAAAACTAATGTAAAAACCTGATTAATGTAACAGGGCTACCTTGCACTCATCTCCATCTGTAAATTTCGACAGCCCCATCTGGATTGGCATCACAAAATGGAGAACAGATGGACAAGAAACACATAGTTGCGAGGAAAACTATGAATAGGAAACATTGCTGTGCATAATCATGCTAAAGAGCATGCATATCACTTTAGGTGATTTACATTTGAATACTTTGGAAAATGAATGCCTTCCAAAAAAAGTTTCCGTGAATACAGTCTCCCTGCATTGGAAACTGTCATTTGACATCATTAATGCAGTTTACCCGTGGAATATATCTTTTTTTAAGATATAAAGGGCAACAAAAAGGCCAGCACGAAACATATAAAATATGCATAAAGTTTAATATGCATATTTTAAGCAGGCCGCCAGGAACCAAGTGGATCTTACAAATGCACTCATAAGAGGTCCTGGATTAAGGTTGTTAATGGTAAGTAGCTGTCCTGAAGTGTGATTTGGTGATGACAGTGAAGGGGAAGAGGAAAGTACATGGAGGAGACAGTGAAGAATGCCTGGGAACCCAAACTTAATTGTTGCCCCAAGAGGCTTCTAAAGCACAGGAGATGGAAAAAGCAGAGAAACAAGGCACAATACTTAGAAGATTCCCTTAAAAAAGAGACTTTATTTATTTATTTTTAGAGGGGGGAGAGAGAAGCCAGGGACAGAAACATCAGTATGCAAGAGAAACGTAGATTGGGTGCCTCTCGCACACCCCCAACAGGGCACCTGGCCCTCAACCCAGGCATGAGCGAACTATGGACCTTTCAGTCCACAGGCCAACAGTCAATCCCCTGAGTCACACCAGCCAAAGCTATACAATTCCTTCATAATCTCTGTGTCTTGTGATCATTTCTGAGAGAATATTTTACTCTACAATATTTCAAATGATTAGTCAATTTTTATTCCCAATGTCTAGAATCACAGAATTCACATGACTAAAACTGCCTTCCTTTAGAGAAATCAGGTATTTCTATTTCATAGTGAAATTTCATGATTGTAAACAATATAAAACAAAAATTTTCATAATGAACAATCAATCACCTCACTTTTCACATATTTTGTATGTTTTACATGGCAACTAAATTTTTTTCTTCTTTTCAGAATCATAATGTGCTTTCTATATCATCACATTACTACGGAATTTTTCTAGAAGGAGATTTTACATTTGGGGAATGTATAACATGATATCATGACCTGGTAACATGCCCTGTGCATAGTTTTCCTTGCACATTAACCTTTCTGAAGAATTCACTTTCTCTTTTGAGCACTAATTCAAGAATCCAGATTCTCTTTTTAACTATTTTACTCATAAGTAAACATGATAAGCCGATTTTTAAATTCTACTACTTCAGTACAACAAAAACTACTTTATGTCAAAAGTGAAATGCATAATTTTGTAATTATTCCATAATGATAATTAAGTAAAAATACATTTTACAAAGCTGTCCTAAAACTTTTACGTATACATTCTCAATTAATCCCCTGGAGTGTCTCGATGAAGTAGTATTACTTCTATCTCCTTTTCACATCTAAGAAAACTGAGGTGCGGAGAAGTCCAGTCACAACAGTGGAATGTGGGGTCTTTTGATTTGAATCCACAGTCAAGCTATAGTGGAGTTAAGCTCCGGGCCACCCTGTCATTCTGTCTTGATATGATTTTTGTGTATATATTATATTCTGGAAACCATTCACTTCTCTTTACATTCAATCAATCCTTCCTCAACCCAATTAATTAGGTACCATTATTATACTCAATATACATATGAGTATATAAATATATAAACTATATGTATATATATAGTTTATGGAAGTATGTATGTGTATGTGTGTGTATGTGTGTGTGTGTGTATATATATATATACTTTATATATATATAGAAACTGAGGCCCTGAAAACTGTATGACTTGACCAAGTCTAACTCATAAAGAAAAATGTCAAAGACTTCTATAAATAGGAGAAAACTTATCTGCCTAGCCTATGTGCCTTAGTCTAGATGATTCACAGCTGGTTAGATGCAGCACTAAGGGGTGAAGATGGATTACCTGAGTCCCAGTCTCGTGCTTTATCCATTGTTATTCAGTAGAGACACACACCAATTGGCCTAAGCCCACCAGACAGGATGCTGCTTTTCTCATCTCCCTAACTTACACAATAAATTCTTGAATCTCAGATGTGTCCTTTGGCCCAACTGGCCCACAGATCTAGCTATCAAAAATATCTGAATTGTTTTATGCAGTTACTAGGATTTGGTAAAGATTTAAAAATCCTTAAAAAAAACAAAGAAGCACATAGTTTATTGTATAGTTACAGTAATGATATGTACAGTAATAAATACAATTATGTTGTATTCTGCTAATGTTTCACTCAAACTTTCCTCATTCAAAACTAGAGAAATCTTTGTGCAGCTGGAGGCTGGAGGCCTTACCCTCTCTTTCTGTCCTATTCCCACTCTCTCTGCTCTACCTTGGAGTGGTCATTTCTGCATACCACTTTTATTTCTAACTAGATGAAAAATAAATGGTGGAATTTGCAATGGCTCAATGTTTACACTTCACCAACAGCTTTCATGCAATGATTAATTAAATATCAATTTAACTTGAAAGACATTTTTATCCAATGAATTCAATAAGAACTTCACCCCCCAAAATTCCTCTCTGTGCAGTGACAGGGTTTTCTGTTAGTTTCACGTCCCTGTGCAGTCTGGGATCTGTCCGCGGTACAACTGCACGGGCTTTATCGGGTAGATTGACAGATGGATTGTGAAGTCAGGACAGCTATGAGAAAAAGAAAAGCAGCTGAAATAAAAACCCACAGTACAGTAAACTAGAATCTTTAGATTTAGCCGATATTTAGGGAATGGTACTTTTTTCTCAAATAAGAATTTTTAATAAAAAGAAAGAAATTACTAACTATAAACTGTACCATAAAACATTTTCAACTAATTAAATGCAGCCTAATACAACATAAAATATGCATGCTTATGTATGAGATATTCACTTGGTAAGTTTGAAACTAATAATTATATCACACAAAACATTTAACCAAAAGCCAACTTTTGCTCATATTCAACTTTTACCCGCTCACATAAAGCAACTTTAACTGCAGACTACAGCTCAGAACCCAGTTTGAGGCGGCTGACAGCAGCCTGGTGTGGTTGGTATGTTATACTTGGTGAGCTCAGGATTTACAAGGATTTCTAAAACGAGACAATCATCAGAGTATAGCAAAAATCCCCGTAGGGTACACTGTTTTACAAAGTCTGCAAAGTAAATTTATCACGTGATCTAAGTAGTCGGTTCACATAACTTGCAAAACAAACAAAGCATGGAAAGTTTAGTTCTTGTAAAATAATCCCAGCCTGCGACCAAGTGTAGGTAGTCTAGGTGTAAACGGGTGGCGTGTGTGTCATGGAGGGTACTGCGGAAGCAGTGTTGTGTTGTAAGCATCTGCTGCCTTTTGTTATTAACTGTCTTCCCTTTCTCTTGCTCATATTAATCACTGAGGTTGACTCCACATGGGGCTTGACAGAGAAGACTTCTAAGAAAAAAATTCTAATGGAAGGTCTTCCCTTGGCAACAGGAATACAGAATTCTGTAGTAATATAATAGTGTTATTTTGAACGAGGGTGAAATGTCCAGGGGGAAAACATCCCCTGACTTGTACATGGAGGCTTCCCAGCATTTCCTCTTCTTTGCCTTTACAAATGTCCTATATTCAAGTCTAAACAAAATAGATTTAAAATATGTATTTTGTTTGGCAGCTTGATACACTTTACTTCTCAGTGCCTAAGGTTGTCTTTACTGTTTCTCTTTTTCCTTATTTTCCTCTTTATTCTTGAATTTTTATTTTGCATTATTGCTTTAGTCTTAGTGAAAATATATAGTCTCTGTGTAGAGTGGAGAGAGAGAGAGAGGGAGAGAGAGAACAAATTGAAAAAGAAAACTGCATTTTAACAAGGTCTTCGGGGGGTTCTTGCCCATGCTAGTCTGAGAGTCCCTGCCCTGGACTTCCAATCTAGTGTTCTTTTTACCCTACGGGGAAGTGGTGCACCTCAGTTTAGTTAAATCCAATAAACATGCTTGGTGTATTTGTTATTGATCAGGAATTATTTTATGTGTGGTGTATGCATGTATGAGCAATAAATGATCTCTATCTTCAAAGAAATCACATTTTAAATTCCATTTTAAGCAGTATATGTTATCACACTTGACATCTCTAGACTCTAAACAACACAATCGCATGCTTTCTATCTACATAAGAAATCCACCACTGGGAAGTAATTTCAAAACAAACCTCTCATGATCTCAGTTATATGTCAAGATTTTGAAGGAAGTATGTCAACAGTGTATCTTGACGTGCTTTCATGGGCTTCAGATACAAAATTCTGTTTTATGCATTACCCCCTAACTGCTCATCTTATCTCTGTAGCTTATGAAGTTTGAGGGGCTGAGATCACAAGTACCTCCCCGGGGCCCAGAGGCATCACAGTTGTTTTATTGCAAATCCTAGGTCAGAGATGTGGGCTGCAGAAGTGCTCTTCAGTCTTCGATTGTCAAGGAAAACGTTAATAGAAAACTTTATAACTTTGACTGAGTTAAATTGATTTTGAAATACAGACAGCTATTGCAATGATGTGTCTGACAAAGTGCTGTCAAAATACCATCCAAAAGATTATGCTGCATTTTCCAATCTTACTGTTCATAAGGAACATGGACAAAACACAGGCAAGGTGTCTACTAATACTAATTAGTCAATATACGATTCAGTGTATAAAGAAGTGTTTAAATTACAAAATAAATAAAGTAGCATGGTCCAAAGTTTGGGACTGATCCTTTTTCAAGTGTGAAACTTTGGAGTTTTGAATGTATTATTCTTGAATTAGAACATGGTTTTTATATTAAATTCTTCCTTTTTGTTTCTCTCATTCAATGGACTTTGTCAGACATCGCACTGTGTCCTGTCATCTGACATTATGAAAAGTAAGCTGTAACTTTTTTCCACTTCAAAACAATTGCCGAATACCACTATGGATTTGACTTCTTGTGAAATTCCAGGGAAATCGCTAACTCCCCTCGGCCACGACATGTGTCGTAAATAGGTTCAGCCCTCTTCTGAGAGCATGCTGAGCATGGTCCATCTGGCAACACTGAGCTGTGGCCCTATTTCTGGCAAAGTAATCATTCAAGGGAGCCAAGAATAAGAGTATTAGAAGGAACTGCCTGTATATCAGACTAAAAGAAAGTGATGAGTATATGAAATCTCCCAGTGGGTAGAGAACTATTCCTAAATTATTCTGGCCGCCTTTGCAGACACATAGAAAGCCCTTTTCTTACTTTGTTCTCATTGGATCTGCCGCTTTCACAGAGGAGACCAGATGCCATAACACGTTCAGTTCATTTGAAAAAATACATCGGAACCCCAGGCTTTTCATTAAAGTCTAATTTATTTTAAACATTCTTTTGAAATTTTTAGACACTTAAAGGTGCCAAATTTAATTTTTATTTCTATTAACTAAGTAGTTAATTTTGTAATGGATCCATTTTACCAAGCATAAAGGGGATCACTGTATACTATGCACTGTGAAAGAGGCATGTAGAAGAATGAAGTTGCACTACCACTACTAATAACAGAAGTAGTAATGATAAGTAACATGCTACTTTTCCTGTGGAGGCACTGTACTTTGTATTTTACCTTGGCTATATATATATATATATATATATATATACCTTGGATCCACTGTATATATATACACACACACATACACACCTTGGCCATATATATATATATATATATATATATATATATATATGTATATATATAAAACAACCTTATAGGTAGGTATTGTTATTAGTCTCAGTTTAATAATTGAAGACACTGAGGCTTGGGTAGGTTACAGACCTTAAGTAGGCAGACAGAGCTAGAAAATAAATGCATGGGAGGTGAAAGAAACATATCTCAATGAAAACCCACATACATTATCTGAATTAATCTACATACAAACCATCAGAATAGAAATTTGTACCATATGTGTTATGCTCAAATTGTCATCAGGTTAAATAACTTTCCCAATGCTACACACATGGGTTTCTGATTTACACCTCAGTCTAACTCCAAACACCAGGATTAGTCCATTAAGGCTGCATTTAACAGGTTTCTTTCTGAGAAGTAGTAGGAGAATAAGGAGAAAGGGCAGGAGGAGGAAAGGAAGCTACTTAGTCAAGAGGGACTAAAAGATTTTCAGGTGTGCTGTACACCGAGCACCACATATGTTGTAAGGCCTTGACAACACCGTAGTTATGACATCACTGAAATGATGACTGTTTTTCAGGTTTCTATCCAATTCATGTCTATAATCTTTCATTAATGTGTATAGTAATAATGAAATATTGCAACGCAGTCTGACACTACTGCATCTCTAAGCAAAAATCTGCAGGATCATTCCTCCACAGGGAAAAGTCACATTCACGTGACACTTTTACTCAGCCCCTTATATTCTCACTAAACGTCATTTTGCCTAAAAATGAAGACCACTTTCATTCACCAGAAAGTCGTACCAAAAAGAACATTGTTGAGTCAGATGATACAACAGGTAAGTATAGAACATTATGCTTTTCATTGTGTCAATTTCTGTCCAAAGCTTAACTACAAACTTTCATTTGAAATATGCATTGGTTTTACACCAATTTTATATCACCTTTATAGGTAGCCATTTAAATTTATGGTATAAAACAGTGATTTTTAATTATAAATATATGAGTTGTTTTTTAATCAACATCATGAAAATATGTTTTAATTAACAAAATTGGTTTTTAGTGTATTTTAAAAAATGGATGGCTGCTTCATTTTATTATTTCACATAAAAATGTGCTAAAATCTCTGAGGGCTTGAATGAAACCAAGAGAGAAACTTTCTAACTGAACTTTTTTGTTTTTACCATTTTTTATTACTATTAACTCATTTTGGTTGCACTATTAGTATTACTTCTTAAAACAATGATTTATTTACCCCAGGCAACAAGCAGTGTGACATAAATTACATGAAAACCAAACCCCCAAGGTGATTAAACTTAAACTGCAAGTCTACTTTGTCAAGGTCAGATGATGCAGGTGGGAATGAAGAATCTGCCAGAATCAGGTTGTAATGTTCTAAGGGTTGTCACCTGATTGGTTAAGACCTGTCCTTAAGAATGCACTTCAACTGCATCCCATTTTACTGTATATATTTTGTCCTATTAACTTTTATTTCTTAGAGACTAGCAGGGTACGAATTGTGTGTCATCAGTTTCAAAGTTAGAGCACATGCTGAAATCTTAAAATGAACCAAATTTATATGTATTTATTTTGGATGCTTTAATTTTATTTTTATTGTTGGCACTATTACAGATATCCCCATTCTCCCCCTTTTGTCCCCCTCCACCAAGCCCCTGTTTCTCCTTCCCTCTGGCCATCACCACCCTGTTGTCTATGTCTATGTGTCCTGCATAATATGTTGATAAAGTAAACCTTAGCCTCACAATAATCACTATATGGATGCCTAAATAAACACTGAAATTTTAAAAATATCAGTATGATTCGGATGGGTCAGTTTAACCTAAAAATTTTGATTTACACATTCAGGTCTCCTCAAAAAATAATAGGTCGAGAAAATGTAAGTCATTTTTTAAAAAGATTATCCAAAACAGTTGCTCATCTTCCATAGCCTGGGAAGTTCACAAACATTTGGACTCATAACACTCCTAGCAATTTTTCCAGCATGTACTAGGCCAAAAGAAATACCTAACGGTTCCATTTCCTTAGGAGCTAGTACCAAACAGCTTAATAAGTATTTATGTCTTAACAAGTTAGTAGGCTTCTGGAAAAAAATACACATAAAGCGAAAGAACAAAATAATATTTTCAGTTCATTCTCAAGTAACCACAATTACTTACAAATTGGATGTATGCACCTGTTTGGCTCTTCAAGTCCTTAAGTCAGATCAAGCACTTCCAAGCTCATTTCCTATTTCATATTGATTTTCCTATGGTATTTTTCTTATCATGCCACCGCAAGAAACACAGTTTAGCAAGTTATGATGTCACCAGAAGGAATGTAGCCCAATGTAATAGTTCAGTTCACTCAGTGTCTGACAGATGTTGAGTATTGTTGTGTTTTCCTAGAAAATTTAAAACATTATCTCCCATGAGTCTGCTGCAGCTCTTGAGAGAGTGTCTCAATGCATACCTTGGGGAGTGAGGTTGTAGGCTATGATTTCATTGCATATAAATATATTTCAAATCACACTATTTTTTAAGCTGTTGTTTTACTACTAAACTCAATAGTTTCAGCTTCCTACCCTTCCTTCCTCTGGCCATATGCACAAAACCCTGGGTAAGACAGGAGATTAGGAATGGCAAGCAGCTGGTTCCCATTGCTATTTATTGGACTGAGATATGAGAAATAGCAAATGCTTCAAGGCAGTGGGGCAGTGAGGCTTGATTTTCTGGGAATACTTTTCTAGAGTTTTCCTTTTAAACTTATTGCTGGTTGTACAGGATCCCACGGAAATATATTTGATAGGGCTGTTATCTACAGGGACATTTTGATTGCAATGTAAATAATGCCATGTTGGGTTTAATAAAGTATCAATAAATATTCAGTAACGGGTGAAGAGACACTTTCATGTCAAACCTTCCTGTATTCAGTTTTTTCTCCAACTGGTGCACATGGAGGCTGGTGTGTGGTGTCCAGACAGTCTCTCTTCCTGTTAATGTCCAGTGACTGTGCTTTATGGTTATTCTTAAATGCACCATCCTGGCTAATTTCATGTTTCTAAGAGTAGAAGATAGCAATAGTGTTGGTACTCACAGTGTCACAAAACAGTGTAAAACATCTTGCCTCTACAGTTTCTGAATATCATTTATTTAACACTAGTTGCATTACCATGAATCTTCATTTTCTGTAGTACTGCCCATGAACATTGGTTTTCAGTGACTCTTTCAAACGTTGTTAATGATACTATACTTTTTAAAAGGTTTTATTTATTTACTTTTAGACAGAAGGGAAAAGAGGGAGAAAGAGAGGAAGAGAAGCACCAATGTGTGGTTGCCTTTCATGTGCCCCCTACTGAGGTTCTGGCCCACAACTCAGGCATGTGCCCTGGTTAGGAATTGAACCAGTGACCCTTTGGTTCACAGGTCAGTGCTCAATCCACTGAGCCACAACAGCCAGGGCAATATTATACTTTACTGATAATGACAGCAAATGTGTTATCATAAATTATCTTACCCATAATATAAATAAGCATATGAAAAATAATATATTCATAAATAAGCTATGAAAAATAATTTATTTTATGGTCAGGTTAAACTTATCTTTACAACTTTGTTGACATAAATGTAGAGTAACATATTTTTCTAGCCATGTCTCCTCCTGGAATCATTAGGCAATAGTCACCAGATTCCTAGAAAGTAATCTTTTTCATTGTTGGCTGTGTTCTGACCTTCCACACACTGATGGGATGTCAATCAGAGAGGCCTGTTGACCTTGCAGAATGACAGCCTCAGAAGCCATTGAAGATGGACATGGACACCCCAGGCATTCCCTGCCATGTGCCTGTAGCTTATGGAGGGTTTTCCCTGTCTGCCAGCAACGAGGGGTGGGTGGAAGGTTGGGCATGGAATAAAACTAACAAAAACCAGCATTACACACTGTTTCAGTTAAAAGCTGTTTAGGAAACACTAGGTAGGACATTTACCTTTAGGATAGCAACACCAGGCAGCACATAAAAGGTAAAACTTGGCTGAGTTGGCTTTTGGAATTGTGAGTGCTGAGTGATATTCTCTCCAGGTCTGTTTTTCAGTGACTGAGCCATTAGGAGTAAGCAAAGTGCTATTGATCCTACTTGGGCAGGGTGCCATTCTTTCAACATTCTTCCCCTCAGGATTTCTGTTAAAGCCTTACCCTAAAAATATTCATTTGCAAAGTTAAATACATCACAAAGGACCCCTTTTTCAATTTGTGTCTCTCTGCTATCTATGAGATCAAAAACAAGACTTTATCCTTGTTTTGCTCCCAGGTTATCTAAAGTCCCAAAGGATTAATAAAAATTGGGGGGAAATAACTCACTCTGAGGGAAATTTTAATGTAACTCTGATCTTCCAAAGTCTCATCATCTTGATAGAGACCTGCCATGAAGAAAAGAAAGCAATAGAAGGGGAAATTATTAATTCTTATGTGCATTCCTAAATTATATATTATGTGGACAATTATCCTGCTCACTTTGTTTAGTTTTGTCTGTGTATTTCTTTTTTTTTAAGATTTTATTTATTTATTTTTAGAGAGGGAAGAGAGGGAGATAGAGAGAGAGAAACATCAGTGTGGGGTTGCTGGGGGTTATGGCCTGCAACCCAGGCATGTACCCTGGCTGGGAATCGAACCTGCGACACTTTGGTTTGCAGCCCACACTCAATCCACTGAGATATGCCAGCCAGGGCTGTCTGTGCATTTCTTACACAGGTAGGTTGGAATATTTGACATGAGTCATGCTAAAATGCAAAGATATTTAGATTGGATGCCAGGAGTCTTGTTCTAAAACAACCTACCATTAACTAATTGTGTGCTCCTGTACTAATCACATTTCATGAAGCTCCAATTTATGTTTGGAAATTATTAAATTATATAAACTCTAAGACCCCATTATAGATTAAAATTCTAGGTAGCTATGGTTTTTAAGTTAATAAATAACTATGACTTTGATTGACATAACCCAATTTTACATAATCTTGACCACATCCTTCCTTGTTTATCTCTGATACATTATGGATCAAAGAAATTAAACCCATCCTAGACATTTGTTCAAATATTGTTATCGTTCACATTAACCCTCTCCCCAAAACAGTGAGAACAGATTTAACATGACAAATGTAATCTGAGGTAATTAGAAGATTCTTAGCCACATTACAACAGAAGTAGATAGACCTGAGATTATGTAAGTCGATCCTATTATTTTTCTTCTCATTCTTATGACATAAATACAGTTTTACTTGATAAATTAAAATGCTCAGATCAATTTATTTGTTGATATTTTAATCTTTTAAAAGTAAAACATGTTTCCTCGATAACTAAGGTCAAAGACAAGAGGAACTTGGAAAAGGCTGGGGGATTATTTTCTTTTTTCCCACTTACTCTTCCCCAACTAGAGATCACCATTTAGAACTCTGCCAAGGTCAAAAGGGAGTTGGGAGAAAAGGGAAGAAACAGGCAATGAAGAGATAGTTTGGTTTTGGCTTTGCAATTTAAGTTGTTTTCTAGTTATGGATAAATACTTTCAATAACTATTACCTTCAGTCTCTAAAACTATTTCAATAATTATTACCTCCAGTCTCTAAATTTATTGATGCCACACTTTTGCTGGTTTAGTTTTATTTTTGTAGTGTGTACTGGAAGAGTAAGTCTATGATGGCCCTGAGCATCCCTGCATGTTCTGGTTGAATATGCCAGACTGCAAGGCTTTTGCATAGAGATGTTCCTGCAATTAGTCAGAGGCTAATAAGTAGGTTAAGAAGACCACAAAGTGATTGTATGTATGGTTGCTCTAAAAGGGGAGGCAGCTGGTCTGTTCATCGCTGCTACAATATTTGATGCAGAAAAGCAAAACAAACAAACAACCCTCAATCGTTGGCCCCAGGTTCCTCTCCTGCATGGCAGTGCAGGCATGGTAGAGGACCAGCACAAGCATGCTGACAGTTGCTTTTGCTGCTACTCTTCCATCCCTGATTCCAGAACCTCCTGTCTTTCGTCAGTTTCCATGAAACTGTGGCCAGTGAACTTTTTTTGCAAGTAGGGAAAATTGCACAGTTCTTCAAAATTCAAGATAGTATTTGGCAATGAGAATAGGCTGCTGACAGAGACGTGGCTCTACCTGGGCCCCGTTAATCAGTTAATGGGATGTAAGGGGTCGTCTTGGGAATTTGCACCAGTGTGTTAATCAAATTGTACGGTCAAATAAAAAATAGATGTTTCTCTACATTGTTGTCTGTTGGCGAGGAGGAATTAAGCAGTTCTTAAATATTTAATTGGTTGTGATAAAAACAAACATTTAAAAAACCCTTCCAAATGTTAATAAGGAAAAAGAAGTAACTAATTTTAGTTATGCACTACTCAAAAAAATTAGTTCAAAAGAGATAACTGTTTACCTGGTTATCATTCATTAATTAACTTAGCATTGTACAGTTATATGCATTATCAGAATGGTAAGTTTCAGAAAGCCACTATCTGATTAGATTAAATACATTTTCTTATATTATTGACTAGTAAGACCTAGTTTAAGATTAAACATCAAAGATAGCGGGAACTTATTTACTATTTTGTAACTTCCATCGATCATATAAATCAATTTTAATCTATGCATTTGTTGTCATATTTTCTGTCCCCTTTCCTCCAACTGCACTTTACCACATAGCAGTAAGAGGATTATTGTAACATATAATAAAAAATAATTCTGCTCCTCACAAAGTGCCTATTTCAAAAGCAGAGTGGTTGTTTTTATTAAACATTACAAGAAAGAGCATATCCATGGTGGATTAGGAAAACAGACTTGAGTAAAAGACCTGAGTAGGAATTGGGATTTCCATAGTAGAGAGTTCATTCTTAATGAGTAGTTACTATATGTCAGGCATTGTTCCAAATGTTTAACACTGCTATTTAATACTCACAATAATGCTATGGTTAGGCTTCAGTAATTACCCCATTTCACCAAGAAAAAAATAAGAAAGAGATCCATTAATTTGCTTTGTGTCACATAGCTGCCCGGCACAAACCCAGAACATCGCCCCCCCTCCCCCCGCCACAATCTGAATCTAGCCAGTTGTCATTATCCATTATGCTTCATGGGTGACTCTCTTTTTCTATGTCTGAGTTTCTGCATAAGGGAAAATATGTACAGGTAAACACTGAAATGATCCTTTTAGGAATAAAACTTTTTATGTTATCAGAAGAGAAATCACATTTAAAAAATGCATTTCCAAGTTAAAGATTATTTTTCTTCTGAAAATAGTGGGGGAAATACAAGATTCTCAGTTACATTGAAGATATTGAAGAAAACTGTCCATAATGAAGTATTATTTTAAATTTGTAGTGTCTCTTTTGGAGCAATTAAAGTTCATAATTTTTATTAAGCAATGAAAGGGAGTGAAAATACGGAATTTGTTACGTATTTTTATTTTATTTTATTTTCTGATTTCTTTTTCAGTTATAGGTCAATGCCTTTATATGGAATGTTATCAGGAAAAGTATTGCTCTGTTCTTTCTTGTTCACAAAACAGCTTTCCGGGTTAGGCAGAAAGCACACAACCCTCAGTTATGTGGCCAGTGTGGTAACAGTGCTCCCTTCATTAGGGAGACTCACTGAGAACCATTGATGTCAGACCACATGCAAAAAACAGAAATGAAGGAGCCATGAATTCAAAAAAGGCAATTTAATTCATCATCAAAAGCATTGTGTATTATTTTGTTATTGCTTGCTTAGTTTGAAGCTATTAATAATGTTTATTTAAAATACTGTTAAGAATTTTAGTTCTTAATTTGCTCCATTTTTAATGATTTAATATTTACTGAACACCATCATTTCTGTTTGAGATACAGTGCTTGAAGAATGTCCTCTGCCTTCACAGAATCTAAAATCCCCAAGGGTGGACAGACCAGTGATTACGGTAGACTGTATTGTGATCAATGCAATAATAAGGTAAGCAGAGAGCACTAAGGAAGTGCTGAATGTGAGCATCCAAACTATTCTAGAAATTCTAGCACACCAATTTATCATAATACAAATACAATGATTCCATATAACCCATAGCGTTCTGGAAAAGAAATTGTAAGTCATAAAAAGTATACCTGTGAATATACTCAAATCAAAATTTTGTGGATGTCATAACTTTGCAAATATGCATTTTTGTATCAGATATTGGTCAGATTAAAGTGTATTAGAAATATACTTAACTTTATGATAACAAGCTTTATATTCCTAAAATTTCAAAACTGATTACAGACTTTTTATTCTTAGGATTTTAAAATGAACAGTCTGGGTGATTATATTTTATAAATATAATCTGCTAATTTCACTGAAAAATAATTCAAATGTTAATGCCTTGGGAAGTGCTAAGCACAAGAAAATTAATATTCTCCAAGTGAGACACCTTCATACACATTTTGTAAAGATGTCAGCTTTGCTAACATCTTACCAGAGCAAAGACGGTTCCAAGATCTAGTATCTCTCTATTTTTTTTTTTTTTTGCAGTATTCTTAGGACAAACTCCTGAAAAGGAAATTGCTAAGGATCCTGATACATTTTACTGTACTGCTACCTGTGATGGTTGAATAAAATATTCTCCCAGGGGAAGTGCATGCCCCTACTCACTCCCTCAAACTCTCCCAATACCTTGTTAGCATTAAAATATTTTTAAAAAATGAATAAACCCACCCTCAAAATTCCTCACTTCAACTGTGTGTTAACACAGCCTACTTAATTGTATTGTTTGGGGTCAAAACCGAAAGGTTACAACTCAGATCCTGAAGTAAGATATAAACCACAGAGTACTGTTTGGCCAACAGTCAAATACTATGGCATTTAACCCTTAACCTTTCCTTTCTGTAAAACATTTTCTCATTTTATCAGAATATTAATCTCTCCATGTTAGCTACTTCTGCCTTCTCGGTATAGTTAACCTTAATTTATAGTGATATTGTCAAAATACTTCTATTTTAGCTTTTAGAGCAATTCCAGCTGTTTCTTTTTTAACAGAATTTTGCTTTTGCTGAAAGAGAATTCAAATTAGGTAAAGTTAAAAAGGAGCCAGAGAGAGTTTACTTTTTAATAGACAAAAGTTTTGCATTGTGAAAAATACTATTTTAGTTTTATTTTTAAAAGGTAAGTAGTTCAGTTTTTCTTAGCATAATTAAAATTACTTAATATTAAGCATAATTAGCATAATTATTCATAATATAAGTACATATAAGCTTATTTAACATATATAAGCTTAATTAGCACATATAAGCATAATTAAAAATGCTTAATATAGTTAAGACTAAATGCCTTCAGAGGGGTATGAACTTGATTATACTTCATTACTGTTATACAAAGATGACTGCTGAAAACTATATGAAAGAATTTATATAAACTTGTCCCACATTTCCTGTATTTTTCAAATATGTATCTCAAAACTTGTAGTATAGTGAGCCAAAGATCCACAGTAATTTCAACAAAAGGGTGATAATATGTCAAGAATTATTTGGGTATGGTGAATGCATACTTCAGAAATACTGCTTTCATGTGTTTTAACATTTTACAACAGTTATAATAAATTGGCTCTATAAGTACTATAGGCTGGAAAGTATATAGTTTGCACTCTAAATTTGCTTCAATATATGCTTATATCTGTTTCTTTGTCTATTAGTTACTCTTTTGTGAAATATATCAACATTATAATAGCTTCAAGTAAAAATATTAGTGACTAAATATTCCAAGAATTTGGCTTTCCCATTTTAGAAGTTCAACAAAAGCAAAGCACTCAAACCCTCAGTTATCTTTGTGCATGTCTCCTCCTAAGCTGTGTTTATCTTTTCCACCACAGGTGATCCCGATCTCTTCTCTAGACTGTGGCAACGCTCCCTTACCTGGGCTACCTGCTCTCAGTCTGTCGAGACCCTCCTACCTGCATCTCAGTGCATTCATACCATTGACAAAATATGAAATATAGTTCTGAGTTTGTTATTTGAAATCAACTTTTTAAAATTATAGTTTACATTAAATAATATGCCCACATTTTAATTGTCCAGTATACGATGTAACAACTATATGTATACTTTTAAACTAGAACCACAATTAACATGTGATATATTCTATAATTCCAGGTTTTCACTCCCTTATTCAATTTTCTTCAAAGCCTGACCACAGGGAACCACTAAACTGACTTCTACCACAATAACTTATTAGTACCTCTTCTAGAACCTCATACAAATGGGACTATACAGCATCTACATCTGGCTTCTTTGGCTCAGCGTAGCACTTTGAAAGTCATCTTTGTTGTAGTGTAACCATGCAGCATGGGCTTTGGCCACTTGTTACCCTGATACATGACCCAAAGATTTGTGTCGAAGGAAATAGATTTTTACTAACAGGTTTCCAACTTTGCGGGTGGGGAGGCTGAGAGCCCTCCTCCTCTGAGCCCCTCTCTCTCACAAGACCCAGAACTTCTCTTGCTCCCTAAAAGATTGATTACAGGCCAGAACCACACCCAGAAGTTCCCCATTTCCTTATCCGTCCTTTCGGAGCTTACGTCTGCCTCACAAACAGATCTCCATCGTCTCTGGAATGTGCATTTATGGGTTTCAGAATCGCCCTCTCTTTACAGCAGCTCTCTCTGTCAGGGTATGGGATGCGCTTCTCTCATGTAACCGTCCAGGACCCATGTGCCGTGCTGCACTGGATCATAGTGTCCCGGAGGCTCCCAGGGAAGCCTCCAGACCCTGGGCTTCTACCCATGCAGGGACCCTGCCTCCAGAGGTGGGCTTCTATCCATGCAGGGACAAAGCCCCATCTGCCCAGCATCTGCCTGGTCCCACAAGTGCTCCAGTCTAAGTGGGGGAGGGGGGACAGGACCAGAGACCCGAGCGTCAAGTGCCCTGAGCCAAGAGTCAAGATAGCTAGTTTCTCCCCGACTCTTGTTTACAAAGTCCTCTCTCCTGGAATCCCACCCACTCAGGAAGCCAAAGGGAGTGTCCAGCTTTCCAGTCAATGAGGGCCAGTGTCAGCCATATTTGCCTTTGCCCCACTATGGCTGAGTAAACTCTCCTGAGCAGCACCTCCCTGATGGGAAGGCAATTGTCGCCTTGTTGTCAGGATAACACAGGCTGATTCATTTACACTTGATAGCTGCCTTTGTTGTGCAATGTGCCCTGAGCACTAGGCCTTCTTCTCCATCAGCTTCTCCCTGCCTTGGAGGAAGCATGGTGCTTTTAATCTGCAGCCTCCAGGGCATTACCCACCCCCTGCCTTCCATGACAAAAGACGGGAGCAGCCTTGTACCAGATTTGGGCGTTCCACTAATTTCTAGGAATCTGTAGTCTGATCTACTCCATTATAGTAGTCCATTACTTCACATATGTGAAGTTAGTTCTTATTAACTGTTGAGTAATATTCCATTGTATACATGTACTAATTTGTTTTCCACTCGCATTGTGTGCACACTTTCAGTCAGCGTCTAATACAGACAAAGCAGGTATAAACACTTTTATATGTCATTGATAGACTTAGGTCTTCATATTTCTTGGGAAAATACAAAAATATGTAAAATCTTTTACAAGAAATGTTAAAATAAGCTCAGAATCACTCTCTCATACATGAGAGTTCAAAAAGCTCAAATCCTTGTCATTTGGTGTTGCAAGCATTTTTAATTTTTGTAGTTATAGTGAGTGTAAAATGGTATTTCATTGTGTTTTTAATTTTAAACTCTTATGTTGAACATGTATTCATGTCTTCATTGGCTATCTATATATCTTATTTTGTTGGGTGTCTGAGAATTTTGCTTATGTAAACAATTTTGTTCATTTTTCAGTATTAATTTATGGAAACTCTCTATATTTCCTAGACAGAAACTCTTTGCTAGATAAAAGTTTGGAACAAACTTTTTCTCCAAGATAAACCTCTTTTCAAAAGCAGAAACTTTAATTTGTTATGAAGTTCCTTTATCAATTAATCCATTTGTGGTTAAAGCTTTTTGTGTCCTGACAAACCTTTGCTTACTCCAAGTTTGTGAATTTTTTCCTCTATATTTGCTTCTTAAAGTTTTATAGTTTTAATTTTTATGTTTGTGGATAATATCCATTTTAAATTTTTAGAAATAATATTATATAGGGATAAATGTTTAGATTTTACATCTAGATATATAGGATAATTTATTGAAAAAACTATTCTTTCTCTGTTGAATTATTTAGCACCTTTGTTGAAAATCAGTTGGTCATTTTGACTCAAGACTTGGAAAACTTTAGCTTAAGGTAAAACATTAGAAGTCTAACAAGTAAAGTGTATGTTAAGCTTTTGTTTCAGAAACTACAGATAAGGCCCCTTCTGGCTCCTGGGAAAAGCAGCTGACCTAGCTAGCTGACCTCTTGGGACTGGCTAGAGATTACTGCCTGGGGACAGGTTGGAGGCATCTGGGCCTTTTGTGTGGCCACCTCCTCCCCTTGGGAACAGCTAACTGCCGAGAACAGGAAGCCAGGAATACTGTAGCTTCATTCACCTAATCCTCCCTGAATTTCAAAGCCCTCACTGCACCTTGTTTGTTCTCCCCCACCCCGTTATAAAAGATCTGGCCAGGAAAGAGAAGGGAAGATGGTTTGTTAGGTTATGAACCCACCATCTTCTCAGATCACTGCCCATCTGAATAAAGCGCCCATAAAAGATTCAATTGCTATCATTGCTTATCGGATTTGGTAATGACAGGCAGCCTGAACACTGGTGACTTTTCCGGTTGCAATTTCTGTATAAATCTATGACTAGATTATTATGTTTCATAATCTGTGTGTCTACCCTTATGACATATTCCTTTCATCAATACGACTTCATAATGGGTCTTGAGGATGATACTATGTCATCCAATTTATTTTTATTCTTCAATACTGCTTTGATTTCTAGATTTACTTGTCAGCATCTATAAAAATTTTGTTGGAATTTTGAATAGGAGTATATTGAATATATAGATTGATTTGGGCAAATTTGATACCTTAACAATATTATTTTTTCTAATTAATGAAAATTGTATGCCCTACCACTTTTCAAAGATTTCTAAATTTCTCTTGGAAATATTTTGTTCTCATAGTACAGGTTTTGTAGGCCTTTACAAATTACTCTTTAATTTTTTACTTTAATGGTATAATTTTTTTAAGTTTAAAATTATTTATTTCCAGTCTACATAACCTTACTTATTTTTGTAAAGTTCATTACATTCATTGGTTTCTTTGGATTTAAAATTTGCTTTCTCAAATTATCAGAGTTTACTTCCAGTAAATATTGTATGACTTCCCACTTCATATTTCGCAGTCAAGTGTTACAGTTATAGAATTCCAGTTACTTAGCTCCCATCATTTTTAGTATTGTCATAGCTACTATTTTTATCTAAAACACAGACCCTGATTTATAATGTTATTCTTGATTTAAAGAGTAATTTGTCTTTTAAAGAAAGTTTGCTAAGAATTAAACTTGTTTTTTATTTTATTTTTAAGATGTTATTTATTTATTTTTAGAGAGAGAAGAGAGGGAGAAAGAAAAGGAGGGAAACATCAATGTGTGGTTGCCTCTCACACATCCCCTGTTGGGGACCTTGCCCGCAACCCAGGCATGTGCCCTGACTGGGAATTAAACCCATGACCCTTTGGTTCTCAGGCCAGCACTCAATCCACTGAGCCACACCAACCAGGGCTGCATGTTTTTTATATAGATCTGATTATTTACTATGTCTAGTGCTCTTCATGCTGTCCTTCATGTTTGAATCCATATAGCACTACTTTCCTTCATCCTGAAGAACATTCTTTAGCTTTTATTGTATTGCAGTCTGCTGGTGATAACAATCTCTCAGCTTTCATTTTGAAACTCTCTTATCTGTATTTCACTCTTTTTAGAAACATATTTTTACTGAATTTAGAATTACTATTTTAAATATATCCTATAATGCTTGAATTTTACTGTGTGAATTATATTTCAGTTGACTAAATAAAATAGAGCATTGTGTAATTTTCTCAATAAACATGACAGACTGACTATAGATATTTACCCTAGCTTCCTTCTAAGGCAAAAATATAATGACAGTCAACAGATATTTTATTTCATGTATAAACTCAATACATAGAAAAGAGGAAATGGGGGTGGAGGACATCGTAGAATGTGATAGCAAAAAAAAAAAATTCTGGAAAGCAACTAAAAGTACTGGTCAGGGACTAGCTAAGAAGATGTGTGTAAATTCAACCCCAGGCTCAGCTAAAGTCCTAATGGACTGAGGTAACAGTTCTAAAAAAGTGCTGGGATAAGGCAAAGGTTTAGCAACAGGGAAATTGTTAAACCATGGTAATCAATTAAGAGGACCTTCAATTAATTACCTTTACCAGGCCTTGATCAAGGGTACTGGCATGAGTGGAAGCAAGCTCACAACCAGGAAATTACTCTGTGGTAAAAGAGGGCAGAATGGTAGTTGAATGTGAATGGGATTTGTTAGGATGGTTGATGATGTGGGCTGTGAAAAAATTCACAAAGGGAAAAAAAAGGACAGAAAGTTAAGTTTCATTCACTCTCCAAGAGAGGGAAGGGGCATGGTGTGGGAGATTGAAAGGTGGGGACTTGGAGCTTTTATTGAATTATAATTGGATTATAAAAGGGCTGGGGGATGTTGTGTGGCCCTTGGGTTGTTGGGGGTATTGTAACACAGGAGGTTTTGGTTGGGTTTTCAGAAACTGCAGTTTATTCCAATGTTATCTTCTGCCTGTGGTTGTAGGGAGTGGTTAGTTGCATTCTGTTCTTGCTTTCCAGTATTTCTAGTCCTGGGGACAAGCTCAGAAGAGTAAAATGGCAGTTATGCTTAACAAAGTCATAGGCCTGCTTGGCAAATGGCACCACGATAGCAAATGGCACTGGTTTTGTCCTTTCAGTACTGACTATTAGAATGCAAGAGAGAGACTCCTATGATGCTGAAAATAGTCTATATCCTGGTTTGGAAGCTGGTTACACAGAAATAAGCACAGATAAAAATGCATTAAGAGGCACATATAATATTAATGCATGTTACTACATGTAAATTATGTGTTTTTTAAATTTAAAAATAGGAATTATAAAAAATATTTAATTGATTAACATTAAAAAATATATTGTGTCTTTTGCTTGCCTCTCAATTCTCACAGGTATTGTGGTACCTCATACATTGTAGATGATCAATAGATCATCAATACATTGGTACCTCAATACATTGTAGATGTTCACTGTATGTAAACACAAAGTGAAGTACAGTGTTGGGGAAATCAATCAATGAAGGCTTCCAACCTTATACATTATAGGCTATATTTATTATTTGGCATGAAGATCCATTAAACTATATTTATAACCAATTCTGATATCCATGAATTTTTAAAAATTTTCTTTAGACATATCCAAAATAATGGTAAGTTCTAATGAAAATAATGTAATGTAATCTTGTATTTTAATGTTTTTAATGTAAGATGAAGTTATCAATAGATGGAATAACCCCCAAAACAGGATGCTTAAAAATATCCTATTACAATTCATAACATAGACTGATGCTTGAGAAATATAATTTGACGTATTTTCAAATTTTTTTATTTTGATCTCATATATTTACTTTTCTATGGTTGTACAATATAAATAATTTGAAAGTGTCATAACTCTTACATGGTTCTTTGCACAACAAAATAAAGTTTTGTTTTAGGTTAATGATGTTCAATAAATACATAGTGAAATGCAGAAATCTGATTTCTGTTACTATGTGTCTTAATTATATAGCCCTCTTGCACTTCCTGCACTATTTCCTGCTGGTTCACCATATTCAGTAAGTGACATTGATTTTATATCTAAAATATACCTCTACTTGTTTTAAGTACCCATAAAACACTACTGTCAAACACCTGCTTTTAACGAGATCTCATAAAAGTAAATGTGAAATTCTGTTCATTGTATAAAACCAATGATTTACATGTTTTTAAGCTACATCTATGTATCCTGAAATATATAAATTTAAAATGGTTTATTTATATTTTGAAAAAGAAATTTGTTGAACTATTGTAGCAATTGGACTTATAAGGGTACCAATGAACTGAAATTTTCTTTGGGATGTAAATTTTCATTTTTATAAAACCAATGAAAAGTTCAATTTTAGAAGAATATATGAAAAGGATAAAGGAAACTAGTTCATTCTATATTTGACTTATTTTGTACAGTAGTGTACAAATGTATATATGTACATAACATAACACCATATTGTACTATTCTTATAATTAAATTGCACAAAATTTAATTTAAATATAAAGGCAGAATATGTACTATAATTAATTGCATACAAATTATTCAATATACAACCTTTTAAAATTACCTAAACATGACAAATATATATGAAATTATTTTTGATATTTTCTAGTTCTATTTTACTTGTTCTTTTTCTCTTAGTGCCACATAGAATGAAATATCTGTTATCTGATATCTTTGAAAACTAAAGTATTCTGTAAAAGCCAAACATTTTTAAATAAAATAATTTATTAGCATTACATATGACTTTTTAAAAAAATAACAAAAATATATTTTATAATTTCTCACCTTAACAATATATAGTTTGGTCTGTATATTTCTTCTTTGTCTTGGAACTTACCCAACATTTCTAATGGGAATAAGAAAAATATAAATTCTGCTTTGATAATCCTTATAGACTTGAAATGCTGTACTGCACATAATAGGAAATGATCCCAAATGCAGGGACTGTAGAACAGCAGTGTACAAAGATACAGCATGCTGCTGCAGGGTACACTGTCTTAGGCAACACTTCTCCAAAGTAAGATGCACAAGCAAAGACTGTGTTTGTAGTGACAGGTCTGTGTTTACAATATGGAAAGTAGGTCCCTGACATGGCAGTGGGTGCTTCCTTGGACTTGGTTTTATTTCTAATGCTACAGATGAGCAATAATTGCATGAATAATTTTGGTTGTGAGGCATGATGGACAGTGACTGAACTAGAAGCAATGTATTCAGTTGCCTGAGAGAAGTAACTCACTTGCTACAAAATCCTAAAACCAATTCTCCTTACCTTGGAAATGACCCTGGTAATACAGTGGAACAACATTTACACAACACAATTATATTCAAACATGAAGGTAACAGACAGACATTTTTGAACCTGCAATAACTCGGGAGATATATTGCTCATATATTCCACATAAACTTGTATTTAACTTGAAACTGAACTTTGGATAATTTTTAAAAAATGATGAAACAATTGCAAGAGCGGTGTGTGACTATGAATAAGTTGACTATTGGGTTGAAATTTACAAATTATTATATATCATAAAACTTAAAACTTTGGAAAAGATACAAGTAAAAAGAAATGTCAGGAAAAGAAGAGAAATTTGGTAGTTGATGTCATTTCCTCATCTATTACACATGAAAAAAAATTATTTAAAGCTAGTAAAATAACAGATGCATAGATAATTTAATTATTTGCTAGTAAACTCACTTCTGTGTAAAGAACTCAGGTATAAAGAACTTCTTTATACAAAGGAACAATAAAATATAAAATATTAACTATATTATCCTTGGCTGGTGTGGCTTAGTGGATTGAATGAATGCCAACCTGTGAACCAAAGGGTCGGGGGTTCAATTCCCAGTCAAGGCACATGCCTGGGTTGCAGGTCAGGTCCCCAGTAGGGGGCATGCAAGAGGCAAACACATATTGATGTTTCTCTCCCTTTCTTTCTCCCTCCCTTCCCCTCTGTCTAAAAATAAATAAAATCTTAAAAAAATAAAACAAAATGTTAAATATATTAAATCAAGCTAGAAAGCAAGATAATATAATCATAAAAGAAGACGTAAAAAGTGGAAAGTTGTCACAGATATATAGGAAATTCTAAGTAATAAGAGAGTTGTTTGTTCAACTTCATAAAATCAATTTGTAAACTAGAATAAAAGGTAATTTTAATGAAAATATAAATTATCATAAATGACCCAGAAGGTGATCTATACCTTTTTTCAATATTCTTAGGGTAAAAAATTGAGACATAGCTCTAAAAAGGAATTTAATAACATATGATAACAATCAAACCTCTCAATAAGTAGGAATAAAAGGATAGTTTCTTCCTTATATAATATACATTTGCCTTACCCCCAAGAGCAGCATTGTGCTTAATGAGAAAACTGTGGAAGGTTTGCTACTAAAAGAATGAAAACAAATTAACAATATTTGAAAGTTCTAAGCAATAAGAACAAAAGGGAAAATTAAAGTTATAAAATTTGATATAGAATTAGGCAATATTGTTATCTGAAGATGACAGTTCTTTACTTGAAAAACTCCAAAATATAAATATATAGAACTCAAACAAGAATCAGTCAACATATACAATTTTAAAAAATATCATATTATATGCTAGGAACAATAAGGATTTAAATATGCTTGTTAATTTTATAAGAAGTAGTCAGGTTCTATATAAAAATTTTTAAAGATACAAAAGAAAATTTTAAAAATGAAAAATGTGCTTATTTAGAAGGCTACAACATGACAGTAGTGATCCTCACTAAATTAACTTATCAATTTAAAATTATTTCAATAAAATACTATTTTTAAAGGGCTAGACAGACTTCATCAGAAAAACAAATAACAAAAAATTCCAGGAAAATCTTTTAAAAAAATTAATTGGGTTTAGCCATTCCTATCAGATATTAAAGGATTAAACTATAATAACTTAACAGCATGATATGAATAGGTATATGGACAGCTAGGTCAATGGCAAAGTATTAAAAGACCTTTTTATATTTGAGGAGGTTAGAAACAATATAGATGCTCACAATGATAAAGAAACTTACATAAATTATACATAGACTACATAATACTATGTATCCATAATAAGTAAGACATTAAAATCTGTAGTATGTTTCAGGTAGTATGAACATTTAACAATATTAAGTCTTCATTTGGGGTGGCTGAGAAGTTTGCTTTTTTCTGTAAGATGGCTCTAGTAATGCTTAGTTGTTTTTCACTTCATTTGAAACAATTTTGTTAGATTGTATTGTGACAGCTGTCATATTACTAAAAATGTAAGCAAGCATTTAAAAAAAAAACATGAAAATTGGTGAATTTTTGTGTAGCCATTTTAATATTGAAGATGGAAGAAAATAATCAACTTCTTGGCATATTCTGCTTTATTATTTCATGAAAGGTAAAAATGCAACTCAAATGGGAAAAAAAGATTTGTACAGTGTATGGATCAGGTGTTGAGACTGATCAACTGTGTCAAAAGTGGTTTGCAAAATTTTGTGCTGGAGATTTCTCACTAGATGATGCTGATAGTGATCAAATTAAGATATTGAGAACAATCAACACGCCACCAAGTGGGAGATAGCCAATGCTCAAAATATCCAAACCAACCACTGAAAATTGTTTGTACCAGCTTGGTTATGTTAATCACTTTGATGTTTGAGTTCCACATAAGTTAAGTGGAAAAAAACCCTTCTTGACTGTATTTCTGCATGTGATTCTCTACTTAAATGTAATTAAGAAGTTCTGTTTTTAAAACAAATTGTACCAGTTGATGAAAAGTGCATACTTTACAATAATGTGGAATGGAAGAGATCATGGGGAAAGAGAAATGAACACCACCAACCACAGCAAAGGCCCATCTCCATCCAAAGAAGGTGATGTTGTGTAAATGGTAGGATTGGAAGGGAGCCCTTTATTATGAGCTCCTTCTGGAAAACCAAATGATTACTTCTAAAAAGTACTGTTCATGATTACATCAACTGAAAGCAGTACTCGGTGAAAAGCATCCAGAATTAGTCAACAGAAAGCACATAATCTTCCGTCAGATAACGCCAGACCCCATGTTTCTTTGATGACCAGGCAAAAAATGTTACTGCTTGGCTGGGAAGTTCTGATTCATCCACAGTATTCACCAGACAATGCCCCTTTGGATTTCAACTTATTTCAGTTTTTACAAAATTCTTTTAATAGAAAAATTTCTGTTCTCTGAAAGTCTGCAAAAGGTACTTGGAACAATTCTAAACCTTGTGTCTTTTTCTCATGAGTGTACTACCAGGGATCATTCTATTGAACGTTATAGTCCAAACTATTACAATCAGTGCCTTCAACTTAGTTTTGTTTTCCATCTTCAAATAAAAGGTGATTCCTAGTTGATATCTTTTAAGCATATCATAACAATTACATTTTGCATAACTCTTACTGTTTTTATATAAAGGACTTTAGTTTTCTCAGATGATTACAGAAGCTTCCAATTTGTTTTATTAGAATCAGGATGTGATTCATGGGAACAATGAAATCTGTGGCCAAACGACAGAAAAATAAGCAGAGTGTTTTATTAGTTTTTGTCTATGTAAAGCCAAATAGTTGTTTTTAATATCTTGTTAAAATATTTAATTCACTCATATTTTAAAAAATCAGTTAGTGAATTAAAAATTGTTTATTTTTAAATTTCTATTTTATTAATAATCAATCTCAAGTCAGCATTAAGAAAAAAACTGCTGAAAATTGATTCTGTCATCACTGAGAGTTTGTTATTGAGTGTTTCTTATTGCTGGAGATAGCTTCTTTTATTGCATCTCAATAGCATCTAACTCTATTTAGGAATGGAAAAAAAAGTCTTTAAGTCAGTTGATAAATTATTTTTCTCTTTCAAAATACAGCTAAATTTAACATGAATAGAAAGTACCAGAGTAATGTTGAGCAGACTCTTTGCATCTTTATTTGAATGCTATGATAAACTTAACCACACAAATAGTAATAGGATGAGCATTGAGGATATCCATGAAAAAAGTCAATATTAGCTAGAATAAGGCTAAAGTATATTACTATTTTGTGCTTACAGAGAAAATGAAGTTTATATAGACCCACACTCAGAAAACAGTTAATAAACAAACTAGTTCTTCAATCTATAAACCCCAAGCTCCCAAAGCCATTCATGTTTTTGAAATCACACTTTTCCCCATATGTTTTGGGAGTGCATTTATTTATGTGTCTCATTCTCTACAAAGTTGACCAAGTGGGGAAACTCCCTTAAAATCATCAGATTTTGCATTCAAATTATCTTGGCAGAGATATATCATAAGAAGAAAAATGGGTTAATAACTCTCATGTGTTGTTGGCTTTGAGAGAGGAGCTCATCAGTATATCATTGTTTTTATGATAAAATCTTTCCTTTTTTATGAAAAAAAAGGATCACACATGAAAGACTTCTAGCTTCAGTTATTTCTAAACATAGATAATGGGATTTTCTTCTCAGTATGATTCCTAGTGACATTTTATTCTCCATTTTTAGTAGGTGTTTTGATAGTTGTTATATCAATATTTTAAATGTTATTAATTTATATTATTCAATGTATCTCTCCAATTCATCTTGTTTCTTTAGTACTTCTTATTTTTACCTTAATCATTTTGCAAATATGTTTGCTAATTTTGAACGATATGGGTATCATAGGTATCTTATTATAATTACTATATTTTCATAATAGTTTATTCATGTAACAATTATTAAGTGGAAATGGCCATTCAGATACTGGTTAAGTATTTGAAATGAAATGTAAATTTAGACATGATTAATATCCTCAAGAAGCTTAGTTTACTGAGATAAAAAGTAATGTAAAGAAATCAAAACAATCTCCTGTCATATCTTTCTTATGTATGAAATCATATAACTAAGGCTTTGTAATTTTAAATACTAAAAATATCACCCAGAAATATATTGTTGGTAAAAACAGGTGTGCTCAGATTACAATTTATTTTTTCATAAAAAGTTACCACTATAGTAAACTCAAGTTATGTAAATTATTTAAACAGTGCTAAGGTCACACAATGGAAAGAATGCTGAACTTGCCTGGAAGGACCCAGAAATGTCTCCACACGAGTGTTGGATATTAGATTCTGCAGGTTTTTTTAAAAGAAATTTCCATTATCTTCTGATTCTTCACTATAACCTGATTGCATTGAGTTTAATTATTTTAGACTCCACTATCTAGAAAATAAAATATTGAGACTTTAACTTATATACCAATTTGTTTGCCCCTAAGTAGTTGACATTTTAGTGTTAGGAATATGTTTCCTGAATGTCAATAAACTGTGTCTATGTATGGGAAAAATAAGTGTAAAATGTAAGGGATTATTAATATTTGACACAAATAGTTTGGAATATCTGAGCTGCTGTGATATAAGCTAAAATGTCACTTGAAGTAATTAAAAAGACTAAATTGACTGGAACTTTTTTTTTCCATGAAGCTTTCATTCACATTTGCCTTATATTACTTAGGCAAATTTTAACTTCACAAAGTCACTTTTGCTTATAATTTCTGACTTTTTCCTTTTTAAAGTTTTCACTTTCTTTCCTTTTTCTTCATGCTTAAAACATTGCACCCTTTTTTAAAAAATCAAAGAAGTAAAATCTAGATTAAAAAATATAATTGTCTCTATGTAATTCAGAGAAAACCCAGATAACTTATTTTGTGACCTGGAATTGACCCCTCGCAGTGTTTAGCAAGTTGGTGAACGGAGTGTTTTGTACATGAGTTAGATAAATGAGTGTCCACTTGACATGCGTAAGTCTCTGGCTACATTATTTAGCACAATGTGATAATGTAAAACAGATATTCTGAATGAAAAGGGCAATGAATTATAGTGCTGTTTTTAGTTGAACTTTTATTTTAAAATCCAATATTCAGGTAATTTGGAGTGAAACCAAGCCTAATCAGTGTTAAATAAAAAAGACAATTGACCATAAAGCAGGCCTTTATTGGTCTGACATTCTGTTTTTAAATATCTTATATATGAAACTATATGACTTAAGCTTCACAATTTTGAATACTGAACATATCATCCATGAATATATTGTTGGCATGTGCAATCTAAAATTTAACTTTGCATAGAAATTTAGCCCTTTTATAATCCAAAGTACTTAAGTTGAATATATTTAAAATAGGTATATAAAAGTGGAAACCTCAACTAAGGGGAAAAAAAAGGAAAATTCAGATAATTATCCATTTTGAGTAACATCTAAAATTTAACGGAAAGGGGAAATTTGCTATGAGAAGAAATAGAAGTTATTTCAAGATTTGTAGACTAGTGTAATTATCTCTTTTTTCCATGTGATCTTTCAATGTCTGAGAGGTGAAGTGAAATATAAAACAGGAAACTGAACTGCGTATGTGAGATGTATTCTGTTCCTAAGTCAAAACCCACCTCATGCTGTGACACTTGAAGATTGTGTTTTTCTTCTACTAAGTTAAAAGCTTTGTAAGGTTGAAAATCAATGTTTTAAAATAACAATTTCTAGAAAGATAAGTGAGTCTCTATAGCAGAAGTCATATTTTAAATGTGTTAGTAATATCTTTGTACATTTAGAGTAATAGTTAAGTTAGCATTACTTAAGAATATTGGGCATTGTGAATCAAAATTAAATAAATGAATAAGGTGGGGGAGGGGATTGGATACAGAGTTGTCAGTATCTGTATTGTGGGAGAGCATATGTGCAATTTGGGAAAATTCACTTTTTTCTTGAGACTATGAAGCCATATACTCATATATTCTGTATATTCTGTCACACTTTCAAGTAGTCTTCCTATAGACCAAATACTATCCTAAGTGCTTAACATATTAGCTCATTTGATTCTCAAATAACCTTGATGAGATTGGTGCTGTTATTAATATCTTTGTTTTATGGATAAAGGGCTGAAACACAGAGAGAAAAGTAACTTGTCTCAGAACACAAAGCAAATAGATGAAAGAGAGGGATTCAAACCCAAGTTAACTAGGGAATGGATGTCAATTACTCTACTTCACTGCTTAAAATACATTTTACTACCATACCCACTGAAGGCTCCACATGTGAATATTCTGGCTGAAGAACTTGACACTGACTAGGTAATAGACAGTTGGAGCCATTTATTTTTCTTCACTTTTCCCTGAACTCCCTTTCTTCTGTACCTCCTCCCTTTACTTCTGCTCCTTCTTAATCTTTGTATAGGTCCAAAGTTTAGGCACAGCCTGGCTGCTTTTGTCTCTTCAGGGTACAGTCAACCCGGAATCGAGGTGTTCACTATATGGAGCAGGGCCATTGAGAGCTGTTTAGCACAGCAACAGCCTTGCAGCTAAGCTCTGGCGTGGTCATTTGGCATATCTATAACCTTTGACTGGTTGCATAGATATGTTAAGTAGCTGTGATCAGCTCTAAGCCAGGGGAATGGAAGTAACTTCCCCACCCAGATGTAACTGGGGGGGGCGCATCCCCCGAGTTACAGCGCCTGCGTGGGAGCTCAGAGAGGATTGGCTCCAGGACATGGGGCCACGCTTGCCCAGACTCATGATGGCAGCCCAGTAAAGCTGGAAGGACACGAGTTCTGGCATGTGAAGCTGAGTGTGGGAGGAGTCGGAAATGGGGCTGCAGAAGAAGATTGGCCGCGGGGATTTAAAACCCAGACTTGGCGGCCATGTGCAGCCCTGAGGGGAGAAGCACGCGGACTTGACAGAGTGTAGATTCCTGCAGCCCTGAGAGAGGGAGAACCACGCGGCAGCCCTGAGGGAGAGAACCATGTGTCTTTAGCAGAGTGGAGACTCCTGCATCCCAGAGAGAGAGGGAACCACGCGGCCTGGCAGAGTGGGGACCCCCACAGCTTTAGAAGGGGGAACCACTACCTGGTTTTAGCAGAGATCCCGGCGACTCAGCCGAGGGTGCCGGGAACCCAGGGAGGTCTCCCAGTCAAGATGGAGTACTAACTGGGAAGAACCAGAGGACTGCCTGAGCCATGGACTTCTATTTCCTTTCCTGAGATACAGTACTCTGGACTGGGCAAAGGGGGAAGGAAGGAAGGACTGTGTGTTTGTGGGTGTTTTTAGGGACTTTAGGATTTTTTTTTTGATAAAGACATTAGGTCACTACTTTAAGTTAGTATAGCATTAAATAAACATTTCCTTTCCTTTTCACAAATCTCTGGCATTGAGAGACGTCTTTCCTCTGGCGGCGGACATAACGGACCCGGGGCCTTCTTTCAATAATAGTATATCATCCCAGGCCCCCCTTGTTGTGTTCTGTAACAGATCCAGGGTTAAAGTTTTCATGTTATGAGATTAGGCCTACCTAGAAAATCCTCCTTTCTTAAAATCAAATATGCCATAAAATAACTCAAGTATATGAGTACAATCCAGAACATACTCATAGTCCCAGAGGTTATGCAGGGTATGTAGAATAGGGAAGTGGGTTTTAGTCGCATCTTAGAAATCTACCTACCACAGGAGTGACAATGTAGAGCAAAGCAAAATGCACGCTTTGCAGGAACAACTTTATGTAGGGACTGTGGAAAACACACCAGGAAAAGACACAGGAAAAAACAGGAAATAAAACAGACAGGAAAGTAGGGAAAAAGCCTAAAGAAATAATATTGCATAAACTAAAGCCAGAGACAGGAGTTTAAGAAAATGATGGCAATATGGAACACAGTGTAATTTGTTACTGGTAAGACACTGCAGACTGACTCAAAGAAAGAAACCTTTATGATTTTAGGACAGGAGTAGAAGGCAGCTTGCAAGGAGTTAAGTAATAATGAGGAAAAGAATCAGCAAGTATTAATTCATTTTTGTGAAAAATAATTAGTAGCATAAAGAAGGAACTCTAAAGACCTGGCAGGAGGAGAAAGGTGGTTGACAAGCAAAGTCAGAGCCATATGTTGAATGAAACACTCTCTTGGAGAAATTTTGGCATACAAGAAAAAGCATTTTTTGACCACATTATCCCATTAATGTCCTCAAAGAGCAGCAGATAAAAGAATAAGTGGTGTTTGTTTTTCCTTGCCAGATATTTTTTCTTTGTTTTCTCTTCTGTCTTCTTAAGTGAAGGAAGGAATTTCCTGGCAAAAAAAAGACCACATGAACTTGAAATAATGGGTAGATGCTTTTATAAAAGCATGCGGGGGTGTTCGTGGGGGAAACAAAGGAAATCCTCCTTCACCTGGAAGCTCCACTAAAATCCCCACTGTCTGTCTGCCAGACGTGAGTGCATTATTCACTCAAGCCATACATATCATAGATCATTTCTGTGACTCAACAGCAACCACTAAAACTTTCAATTCTGTCTCAAAGGAATTTCTCAGGCCAATGGAAGAGTAATGTTGTCAGAATTCATCCACTTCCAACCCTTTTTGTCAGGCATCACAGCAGCCTAACAGAGGCAGATATTAACATTTCTAATTAAGTATATTTATTTTAATGTCTTCTCACTAATTCCAGTGCAAAGAAATTACTAGGTGACAATGCTGCTCATCATTGTTCAGAAGCATTGTGCCAAATAATTAGTAAACTAAAAATCTTGTACATTTTTTTCAAACTCTTAAGTAGGCACAGATATTGTATGTTCAGTGAAGCAGCGAGCAGCAGAAATATACTTCTCAACATTTAAACTACGGCCACAACCTTTAGCACATTTCTATTTTTGATTTTTAAAAGTTTTTTCTTTTAAAGAAACTGAAAGAGATGATTTTTCATGTTTATCTTAGTTTACTATGTATTCAGTACAATGACTGATTTAATGTTCACTATGAGTATAACTGTTTCTTCATGATGACTAAAAAAATTAATTTCATTTTCAAAAAGCACACCTTTCTATGACCTGTTCACTATTCAGTTTGTTATAATTTATAAGTTTTTTGTCATGTTTATCATTGTTTAAGAGCAAAAATTATGCAAAATGTATAAATAATATGGTAACAGCTATAGCAGAAAAGATGAAGAGACCAGTTTGTGTGTCATCTATGATTCTAAATGCCATTGTAATTTCTTGAGTGAACATGGGGAATAATCCCTATTTTTCTGCAAAAAATAAAAGAATATCATTGGAAATCTAGTCTAAGAGCTAGCTTTTTCACCACTCACCAAAACTGAAAAATATTCAATTTAAAAAATGTTTGCATGCATATTGTACTTAATGGATTCCAGAATAATGATGCTAGTAGACTTGGTGCTGTTTTAGGATTCTCTACAAGTCAGTGAAGAGATACTATTCAGAAAGTAAGTTTAGTATTGTTTAAACTTTCAGCCTCTGGAATCTATGAATTACTTCTGAAATTATCATCAGTTTATAAACCATGGTGTCTGGCTACTAATGAAGTCGTGAGGAATAGCTATTGGAATTGTGAAGAACGGATGTCATCTGGCAGGCACAATCATTTACTATAAGGACTGTTTTCCTTAATAGCCCAGAAATCTAGAATTGCATGAATCCATCTAAGAAACGTTTGAGTGTTCAATGTATACATGATTTTTTTTTTCTCTTAGAACATTGTTTTGGGTTGAAGATCACTGAATGCGAGATGGAAATGTGAACACATTGGAATTTTTAAGTTGAAGTCAGGTAAAATTCAAATACCTTTTTATTTATTTTTTTCCTGTTTTTTAATAATTATTTTATTGTTGTTCAGTTACAGTTATCTGCATTTTCCCCCAACCACTCCCTCCTACCTTCTTGTATTTAAAAAAAAAGACTTTATGTTGATTTTTTAACATTAAAAGAAGAAATCATGGTTTAAGACCTAGAGCATACAAATGCTCAAAAGTTAATGTCAGCTCATTCTCTGTCACCATATCTACCTACCTCCACTAAATCCTCTAAAAATAAACACAAGTCAGGACTTCCATCTGGGACTTTTGCTTCTCTCACTTGGTGATATATTTAATATATGGTATTTTCCTAAAAAATATTTTTATGTGAACCTAGTTTCAATTTGTATTTTTAATTTCTGTGATGGTACTTCAGTCACATGAAATCTCACTATTTTTATGTTAGGGAACTCAGTTCTGCTTAAGTTGGTGTATTCATCTGGGCTCAGGGAAGAAAACAAAATTATCTGGGTTTTTAAGCAGGAAGATATTTGATATAGGAGATTAAGCCCTTAGAAAGTCATTAAAAATATTGTACTACAGGTGCATGCTGGCCCCCCTCGATGTTCTTCATGAATAAAAGTACTAATCCACTAAGGGAGTAACTTCTGAGACTGCTACTAGGGCTATGCTTAAAGCAAGAAAAAGCCACTCTTACCCTGAAACTACCTCTCACAACCAGGAAGCTGGTGGGACACTTAATGTTCTATAGGAAAGCCCCATATATCCACATTACTAAGCCTCAGTAGTAGTCAACAACCATAAGGAGGTAAATGTTACCTTTGTTTAGCTTTCCAAATCTTCCTCACATATAATGAATGTGCTAAATACATTCTACATATAGAACTTAGAAGAGACTGAGAAATCTTGTATTTTAGCTTTTTATCCTCTGCAAGTAGAAGGAACTGGAGGTTAAAGTGACAATCCTAAGAATCCAACACTCATCTAAATATAATAGAATAACTCAACTTCAATTGATAGCAAACCAATTAGGCTTACCAGTGGCCAAAATCAACAAATCTGGTCCATATCCATCATGGTGGAACTCACAAAACAGACTAAGTTTAATCATATCAATGGATTAAGTGGTAGAATCTCACATGCTTTTAAATCTGCAAAAGAAAGAAAAATTATTTAAGGATTAAAAATGTCTATAAATTCTCTATAGTAAGTCAGATATGACTGCTAATCCTTTGCCTAGGGTTATTTATGTTATAATAATAAAATTGTGGTTTTCATGGCCACAGAGAAAAACTTGTCCAATCTCATCTACATGAATCCACAGCAACATCCTTTGCCAAATATTTTGATTGCATATTCTCATTGCCAAATGCTAATGTCTAAACTTGGCTCTGCTGTGTTAACCAAGCCATTTTGATATAGCTCTGTTTTATCTGACAAATGAGTGATATCACAAAAGTGTACCCATTAAGTCAGAGACTAAGAGGTTACTTAATGTACCCTCTCAGCTTTTCAATTAGAAACATATAGTGACAACTCCTTTCATAGAAAGGAATCCAGAATCTTTCTGCTAGGTTATTATGGAAAAGTTGGAGTGTAATTACACTTAGGAAAATTGATACATTGCCAGAGTTGCTACATAATTTAGATATTGTCTTATACTGAAACAAAGAATTATGTGTAAATAGTTTATTCAAGACTGTGATCCCAGGAATCTGGAGAGAGGCCTTAGGCAAGAGAACTAAAAATGGAGAGAGAACCAATATGTTATTCAATTGGCCATTACTATGGAAACAAGCTACTTGATTTCTTGAAGCCATATGAGAAATGTAATGAACACATGAAGAAGAGAAGAGAAATATTTATCGGTTTCTGTTCCCAGGTTCAATGATTGTTGCACAAAATATTAACTTCCTCATATAGGAAGAGACATGAGGGCAGAGAAGCCCTGGAAAAGAAAGGTACAGGGTAGGCTTGAGATTGTGTGCTCTCATTATAGAGATATATTTCATATGTCAGAGAACAAACCCAAACTTCAACAGGTGATTTCATAATTTCATTAGATCAGTCTCTTCTGGGTGATGTAGTATATGTGAGTCCAAGCGCATAGTTATTTGCTTTTCACTGTACCTCTGTTGACATAACAATTTTCCCTTAATATGAGGCAATATCATGCACAATACTATGTTGATAAAACAAACATTTAAATGGTGATGCTTATGGAGACACTGCACACAGGAAAAGCAAACTCATGTCCAACTTTGAATTTTACTAAGTTTGGTAAGAATGAGTTACTTGACTCTCCAGGATAGAAGGGATATGAAGTCATTAACCAGTCAACAAATGCTTGTTTGTGGGGAAGGAGGAACTATGCAATATTGAAGACTAAGTGTCAAGAATTGTTCAACAGACAATGGTTTTGTCTGGCCAAGATGGAGACATAGGTAGATGCACTGTGCCTCCTCACACAACCAAAACTAAGGACAAAAAAAATTAGAAACAAAAAAACAACCAGAACAGAGAGAAATGAACTGAACCGAAGTCTGACAACCATTCATCCAGACCAGTAAGGAGGGGCAGATTTGGAGGCCTACGGAGAGAGGTTGAGGGGTCCCAGCAGGAAAAAGCAGTGGCTGGCAGATGTGGGTGCACAGGGTGCAGGTGTCAGTTGGCACGCCCAGTGGCAGACCCTGGGGACAGGAGGCAACGAGCAGACCCAGTGAGGTGCGCAAGGCAGCTGGATGTCCTCAGTCGCACATTCGAGCATAGATAAACTAGGCAAAAACAGGCAGCAATGCAGACTGCACAACCCAAGTCCCCAGCATCAGGAAATAAAGCCTAAAAACACCAATTGAAAACCCCTGTGGGGGTTGAGGCCAGGAGACTCTCCCAGCCTCACAAGAGAGCTCTCTGGGAAGACCCACAGAGTCCTAGAAAGAACACAAGCCCACTGCCCGGGAGCCAGCACCAGAAGGGCCCAATCTGCTTGTGGGAAGTGGCAGAGGGGACTGAAGTCCTAGATAGAGTGGAGCACCTAGATAGGTGACATTGTTCCCTCTCGAACCCTGCCCCCACATACAATGTCACAACCCAGTGACTGGGGTGCCCCACCCTGGTGAATACCTAAGTCTCTGCCCATCATATGTAACAGGTGTGACCAGACCAAAGTGATGGGGGGAAGATAGCTCGAAGAGAACTGGAAGCCCCTCGGTCAGTACTTTTAAGTGACTGAGAGATAGCCAACCTTTCAGATACATAGTTCAAAGTACTAGTGATCAGGATGCTCGCAGAATTGATTGATTTTGGTCACAAATTAGATGAACAAATGCAGGCTATAATAAGAGAAATGAAGAAAAATGCACACAGAACCAATAGTGATGGAAAGAAAGCTGGGTTTCAAATCAATGGAATGGACCAGAAGGAAGAAAGAAACAACCAAACAGAAAAGAATGAAGAAATAAGAATTCAAAAAAATGAGGAGAGGCTTAGGAACCTCCAGGACATCTTTAAACATTCCAACATCCGAATTATAGGGGTACCAGAAGGGGAAAAGGAAAAACAACAAGTGGAAAAGTTATTTGAACAAATAATAAAGAAGAACTTCCCCATTCTGGCAAAAAAAAAAAAATAGACTTCCAGGAAGTCCAGGAAACTCAGAGAGTCCCAAAGAGGTTGGACCCAAGGAGGAACACACGAAGGCACATCATAATTATATTACCCAAGATTAAAATAAAGGAGAGAATCCTAGAAGCATCAAGAGATAAGAAGATAGTTACCTACAAAGGAGTTCCCATCAAAATATCAGCTGATTTCTCAAAAGAGACCTTTCAGGCAAGAAGGGGCTGGAAAGAAGTATTTCAAGTCATGAAAGGCAAGGACCTACATCCACAATTGCTCTATCCAGCTAAGTTTTCATTTAGAATGGAAGGGCAGATAAAGTGCTTCTCAGATAAAGCCAAGTTAAAGAAGTTCATCACCACCAAGCCCTTATTATATGAAATGTTAAAGGGACTTATCTAAGAAAAAGAAGATTAAAAAAAAAAAGAACAGTAAAAAATACATCAGACTCACAGTAACAACCACACCTAGAATAAAAGCAAACTAAGCGAACAACTAGACTGGAACAGAACCACAGAAATGGAGATCACATGGAGGGTTAGGAACAGGGGAGTGGGAGGAGGAGAGGAGGGAAAAGATGTAGAAAATGAGTAGCATAGATGGTAGGTAGAAAATAGGCGGAGGGCAAGAATAGTATGGGAAATGTAGAAGCTAAAGAACTTATGACACATGGACATGAACTAAAGGGGGGAACTTAGGTGGGAGGGGGTGGGCAGGGTGGAGGGGAATAAAGGGGGAAAATGGGACAACTGTAATAGCATAATCAATAAAATATATTAAAAAAGAATTGTCCAACAGAATGGTGATCCCAAACCCTTAAATATGTTCTGCAAAAATTGCCAAGGGCATTCTTTTAGTTGTCCCATGCAGCAATGCCAGAGGAAGTCAGGGATAAAAAGTGGGGGGTTGAAGTTGATGTTAAGGTGAGGCACTTCCTTGTTGTATCTGCATGAAGCTGAATAAATAGCTTGAACTTGTCAATAAAGAAGTGTCCTCAATAAGAATTGAGGCAAAGAGAATCCTAAGTGGGTGCAAGAGATTTCCTGTAGAAATACCAATAATATATTCCCCACCCCCTGCTAATGTAGAAATTACATTTCTAATAGTTGAATATCCAGCCTCTGCCAAACTGTTTTAATTAAGGTGGTCGGTTTACTTCCCAGAATTACAGGACCTGCTACCATAGTAGGCACTCTCATTAAGACCAGGAATTCAGATGCTGTACTCATGTGAGGAGATAGAGAAAATGCTTAGAGGATGAATCAAGGAGCCATTGGAATCAAAAGAAAGATACCATTCAAAATTCAGGAATTTGCAGAGTTCTTTGACCAGCAACTGTACTTTAGAATGAAATTCTCTGTCACTTTAGGCTCTGACAGCAAGAGACATGAAAGAGAAGACTCAGGATGGAGATAAGGGGTAAGGAAAAAAGGAACTCTAGGAAGAAAGAACTCAGATAAGCAGACAAGGCCCCCTTATTTGAAAAAGAATAGTACTTTGTTTCCATATCATGAGCAAGGGTGCTACTGTGTTTTCTGTGCCCTAACAAACCATGCCTGGGGCAGGGGTGGCAGCTGCAAGAGTGCCTATAGGTGTGGAGTGATTGAAGTGGGTGGTTGGCACAGCAGATCCTCAAGTAGACTAAACCTCACCCTTCTGACTTCTTAATCAAGAGAGTATAATAATCTCCATGTATGGCATAACAAGTAGTCAAAGCATTGCACAAATAAAGCCAGTCAAAATGTAAAGAACGATATTTGAAGATGTGTAAACTTTATATTGAATTGGAATTTTCTACTTGTTCTATAACTTGCAAACGTTAATTTTTGTCTTGATTTCTTAGCAGACAGAAAAATTGACTCTGGCTTTTGCATGGCAATCCTTCAAATATTTGAAAACTATTGCCATCACCTCTTAGTATTTTATTTCTTCCCTAGCTTCTTCAACAACTGCTCTTCATTTCACAATGTTCTAGGCAACTTATCATCTTTATCTTGTTTCTCAGATTTCTAAAATAGAATATCTTCCAGAGGCAAGTCTACAGCTATATTTTCAAGCAAAAGCGGAGCAAACAAGAGGCACGATCAGATTATCTGTGGAGATCAGGAAAGCAAAATTATGGTCTGGAATGAAGTGGGCATGGAAAATAGACACTTCCAGCACACAGGAATTCTGGTGAGGTAGTACCAATAGAGTTTAAAATAAGGAGAGGTACCGAAATACACAGTTTATGACCATAGATAAACCACGAGGAGAGATGAGCATCTGGATTCCCAGATGATGGCTGCCCCTAGCATTGCCTTGTAAGTTACTCCCTAGACAGCCAGGCCACTAATTTCATCATGGATCTTAATATACTGCTGTGGAGTTTTTCTTTGTATAATAATTAGTCATCTACAGACCCAAATGATACAACAAGCGATACAATTATACTTATATAAAAGCAAAATCTGTAACAACAAAGTTCAATAATAAGGTACTAAATTGTAGCCAGAGTGTCAAAACTTTTCACATTTGCTTCATTTTAAGTACTCCAATAACTTTTTGAATTAAGCATTAATATTTATATGCCAGGTGCTTGTAAATAATAACACTTAATAACACCTTAAGCCAGGTGCTCAAGTTATTTGCCTAAGGTCATATAAATATGTGTCAGAGCTGGAATAAAAATTCAGGATTCTCTATCCCAAAAATATATGCTTCTGAATGCTATAGTGTTTTCCCCCACTTAGCCAGTACACTGTAAAATTCAGCAAATATTTTAAAATTTCCTACTCTTTATAAAGCAAAATAGTAAATATTGTGTTCATGGGAAAGTCTCATATAGAACCCCACACTCTAGTAAGTAATACAAAAATGTACCAAACTTTCTCCATAAAAATCAAATTTTAAAATATGCCATAAGAAAGTCAAAGCATAGTATCATATAGTCAGAGAGCAGGGAATAACTAATTTTACATTGGAAGTATTGGCAAAAGGATTAGTTCTTGGAGGATTACTAGAACTTCTATAATTTGAAAAATATATATAAATATGTGAAATTTTAAACAAAAGAAACCCAGTATAAAACTATTGCAATAGTCCAGATGAGGTATAATGACAACTTCAACAGAAGATTAAAGTTAAATCATTCTTTTCTTAGCATTAACTCTTAACTGCCCAAGTGACTATTACTTTGTTTTCCTTTTACAAATCAAAATATTAAAAATAAACCCAACCTTTAATAATCTCTTTCCTATACTTTCACTACCACTGATATAAGTTCTCTTTGTATCTCTCCATGCATTTACTTTACACACTCATACACACATATGTAGTACACATGAAATATATACATAAATCATTATAAGCATGTACATAGGTGTTATGTACATATCATGCTACTATTATATTAATTTGCTAGGGCTAATAGCTTAATAATAGAAATGTATTGTCTCATGCTAAAAGTACTCAATCAAGTTGTTTTCAAGGTTGGTTCCCCTGAGGACTATGAGGAGGAATGCATTCCAAGACTCCTGCCTAGCCTTTGGTGGTGTGCTGGCAATCCTCAGCAATTTTTTTGCTTATGGAAGCATCACCCTGATTTCTTTCTTTATTCTCATTTGACTTTCATAAGTGTTTGCCTCCAAATTTTCTCTTTTTATAAGTACAATAGTCATATTGTATTAGGACCTGACCTAATGACCTCATTTTAACTTGGTTGCCTTCATAAAGACCCTGTACTATGAACTAAATGTCTGGGTTCCACCAAAATTCATATTTTGAAACCCTGATCTCCAATGTAATGGTATTTCAAAATGAGGTCCTTGAAGGGTATCATATTTTGCTGTACATGATGCAATGCTGTGTATAATGCGCACCCATGGTTTCATGCACATTATACACTGGATGATTGCATTCATTATTACATCCATGGTATGTAAACACTATACCCATGTATAATGTGCATCTTTATTTTTTCCTCAAAAATTTTGGCAAAAAAGTGTTCATTATACACAGCAAAATACAGTAATTAAGTCACGATGGTGGAGCTTTCGTGATGGGATTAGAGCCCTTGTGAGAAGAGATATGAGAGTGCTTGCTTCTTCTCTCTCCCTCTCTCTCCACCATGTGAGGACACAGAGAGAAGGTGACTGTCTACGCTAGGAAGTGGACCATTACCAGATGCTGGATCTAACAGCACATTGAGATTTCCAAACACCCAAAACTATGGGAAATAAATGTTTCTTATTTCAACCAAATGATATATGGTATTTTTGTTATAGTAGTCTGAAACTCTCTAAGATACCACATCTCCAAATGAGGTCATATTTTGAGGGACTGAGGACTTAAATGTATGGATTTGGGAAGGACACTGTAATCAATAAGAACTGTAAAAAAACTTTTTGATGGTTTCAGATTTACCATTCTGAGATCTAAGACACTACCTGAATATAAAAACCAATTAAATGTTCAGGTTTAAGAGTTTTAAATAATCCACATTTCAATCTAAAGCAAATAGATATTGAATATGGTAATATATTTTTGTGGATTTTTAATAGCTATTTTGTAATTGGCAAGCTAAGCAGCAATATTGATTGGTATATTTTTATTTGCATGAGTTCTATAAAATCATTTTAAATAATCATTTCTCATGACTATATTGTGAAATAAGTAAACATAGATAATGTTTTATTAGTATACTTTTTAAATTGTAACATATTTAGAAAAGATGGTATCCATCACTGACAATTTTTTTTGACATTTTTTAAGTCATAAATCGACTGTGAGTAAAAATAATTTTGTATAATGTCATTCTGAGCTAAAGACTTTTATTTCAGGATAAAAACACATGCTACTTAGATAATTCATTTTAGTGATATCATATTCATTTGTAATGTATTAATTTTGTTACTGATTTCTATTAGATAATTTAGTAATTTATCCAATGACAGATTTGGAGGAAGCTATTTATTTTTCTTGTTTTACTATGGTATGACATTAAAGAAAGAAAGGAAATTACTACAACTCAGCCTTTCCCTTTAATTTCAAGAGGTTTCTGGCCAACATCATACCCCAAAGAAGACTTTACAGTCTAGCATGATTTCCATTCTTGTTCTACTATACTAAATTTCCTAATTTTATCCACATGGTTTCTTCCATTATATAAAGTCAAATTAAGAAGTGGAAGACTGAGCTGAAATCCATTTATTTGCTCAAAGGCTGTGCAGTGTGCCAGGCATTCCATTACTTTAGAAGTTTTAGATCTATGCTGGGGTATTGCATATCTCTTCATCACTTGTTTATAGGGCTGTGTTAGAAAGAACAGCCTGACCTCAGTTCAGACATCAGCAGAGTGTCTGGAAACAAGAATGAATAGGCCCAGAATAAACAGACCCAGAAATTGCAAAGAATGCTAGAAACAAACAGGCATTGTAGGCACTGCAATCAATTACTCAGAGCTGTTGATTTCCACCACACTTTTCAAGCAAACACAATGCACTATTTGGGGCTCTTCATCACAGATTGGAAACTCATTTGCTTAAGAACAGATAATATTATGCTATACTTGTCAGTCTGCCACTAAATAAATGACCTGTGACAGTCATTTATTGGGAATAGGAAGAAACTTTGTTATTACTGGTTATTCCTTCTATAGTACAACAAATGTATTTTCTACATTGCTATAAAGATAAATGAAGAAGTTTCATCAATGTATAATTCTTACTGTGGTAATACTTGATTTCAGAAATGTAAAAACCTTAAAGTGAATTTTTAAAATATTTTGTATTATGTTTTCTGACATTTTAAGTTTAATGTATGGAAGTGGGAGACTTGAGCTGGAAAGAGAAATGAGATTATGGGTTGTACAACAAAATGCCAAACTGCAAATTGTCAAAAAAAATGCTGTAACTGTCTTGGCTGGCATGGCTCAGTGGACTGAGCACTGGACTGTGAAGCAAAGGATCACCAGTTTGATTCCCAGTCAGGGGGCATGCCTTGGTTGCAGGCCAGGTCCCCAGTAGGGGTTGCGCAAGAGGCAACCACACATTGATGTTTCTGTCCTTCTCTCTCTCCCTCCCTTCCCCTCTCTCTAAAAATAAATAAATAAAATGTTTTTTTTTAAGCTGTAACCCAGTTTTTCAATAATATACCATGTATTGCTTTTCTTCATCCATGATGTGTATTCCTCTGTAAAACGAGACCACTTCATTATGGGAAGCTGATCTGTTATGATTTTGTGAATTGTATACTTGTCTTGAATTGTATACCTGATGACACTCTTCATTAAAAAATTAAAAAATCACTTATTTGTCTTTAAAATCATAATGCTCAAAATTTTGGCTTACATCATTTATATTTGGGTAATCAACTGTCATTATGATTAATATTTTAAAATATTCACTTTTGTTCTATAAAATTTTAGAGTTAGAATGGAGCTCAGAAGACATAAAACCACTCCATTATCATATACAGAAATGGACTTTAGCCAAGAAAAGCTAAGCGAGTTAAGACCACACAACTTATAAGTGATGGGAGCAAAACTACAAGCCAAATCTGACTGGCCCAGCTCATCTTTACCTGCCACGGGAGAGCTCATTGGGCATCTTATCAATTGGCTACTCTGATAGTTTTAAATTTACAGCCCAGATTATTTATGGCAGGACGTGATACTAATGGTACGCAGCATGGTATCTGAATCAAAAGCTTGGCATCACTTGCAAGGTTTGTGTGTGGAAATTGACAGAAATATGTATGTTGGACCATCTCCCCTTTCATGGCAGTCCTAAAAAAGATGAAAAATTCTCCCAATATTAGATATTTTAATAATACATCTCAAAGTTTACTCTGCCTGGATGAGAGAATAACAAGAGGGAGGATTTAAAATAATTTCTGAGTAGTATTTATGGCCAACTACATAATTTGAATTGTCTAGTATATCATAAAAATGTAGGGCCCCTTGCTTAGTGTCTTGTTATTAAAGATATAAAAATAAAAAAACATTTTTCTTTAAAAGATTACACAACTATACATAATTCTAGTATTAGGAAACAATAGTGCTACATTAGAGATAGTATTAATTTATAAATTACAAAAATTATGTTATAGTTTTATATACTACTTTAAATAATCTTGTACTGTAGCATCTTGATTGATCATCTAATTTTTGTCTCACTTTCTGTAAGTGCATTTACTAGATTATCAACCATATTGTATTAGGACCTATTCCAATACAATATGATCATCAAAGTTCATGAGATTATCAAACTTTATAGTTATAGCAATTATATTTGCAGTCCATATAATTAAAAGCAGTATCAGACACTTTGGTAAATGCAAGGTTCCAAATAATTTTGTTAATTTTCAATTGTGAGAGGGCTCTTTCTGCTGGTACCACTGTTTCTGGAAGTGATAAAAATGTTTTATAGGCTGTGATAACATTGGGATAAATTTCTAATAAACTATTTCAAAATATATAATTTTTAGTATATCTGGATCTGATATTTTCCATGGAAGTATTTTTCTAAAAAGATTTAACTCTTTATACAAATCATTTTCTTGTGTGTCTGAATTTAAGTGTAAATGTATATAAATGCCATTTTAATGATCTTCTGGCATATCTTGTAGCTTGTGGTAATCATATAAGAAACAAAGCAGCTTCATGATTTGTACATAATTTGAAGTGCTAGTCTATGATTTTATTCTGCATCTTCAATTTCAAAAAAATAATTAAATTTAAAATTATGTTCCTTGTTAATAATACAGTCATACAAAACTTCATATAAAAATTCAATAATGCAATGATATTTAAATGCCATTTTTATTTCTAAACCTTGGATATTTTCTTTGTAGTATTGCACCAGTTGTCAAAACTGGAGATTCTAAACTTTTTGATGTGTTCTAATAACTCCCAGTATTCTTTATTGCAATATCCATGTGTAAACTTTTACTTTGCATTGATTTACTGAAATAGTTATTGCTTGACTGCCAGAAGTTTCTGCCCCAGCATTGAAACTAGAGAGTGAGTATTTCTGGAGACTCCTTAAGGGTAGGCTCGGGGGACTCATTAGTAAGCCAGCCTTGCTTGCATGGCCCCTTAGGTCCTGACACCTGTGCAGAACCCCTCTTTCCTCCCATAGCCACTGCTGCTGGCACTTTTTCTTCTACTGTAGCCATTGTTATGTCCATTCTGGTCTCAAATTTCAGCTTGTCAGTCTGCTGCATGCCTTAGACTTCCCCAAGGCATGTGCTTGTGTGCCATGCCAACACTATGCATTCATGCTTCCCACCATGCCCATGGGCTTGAGCCAGCAGGTGTTGACTGCAGCTGAACCACTGCCTTTGAATTCTCTGGTGGCAGAGCATTCACATGCATGTTCTATTTTTCGGTCAGACTTTACTTGGAAAACAACAACAACAACAATAAAACTCAAGTCCAGAGAATTTCAAGGTAGTGAAAGCAAGGCATTAAACAAAGAATGAGGCCCTTTATCAATGTGTGTGTGTGGGGGGGTGTTCTGTGCTACCAGACAGATCACATGCCAGTAAAGCTGGCTCTGGTAGTAGGGAATAGCCTGACCAGATAGCGATTTGGAAGTAGCTAGATTGAAAGATTAGATAATAATGAAATTGGGGAAAGACTGTTTTATCACAATCAGTGTTCAGCGGAGAGCCTTCACTGGAAAAAAGATTTTTAACAAAGATTTGATTAAATTTTCCAAGACTACCAAATACTTTTTTTAATTGTCTGACCAAGTTCTTCCTAATGACAAAAAACTAAAGCAACCTTTGGGAACTGAGATGCAAGTGTTTGACAAAACCAAGAACGTGACCTTCTTACAGTGTTCTTTCGGGATTGAATCCCGGTTTTCCAGGAGTGAATCCAATGTTTATTTCATGACTAGTCATTGGAAAATGCACTTATGTACACGATTTGTGTAAGTGTGCCATTACCTAGTATTAAAGTAAGATAGAACAGTAAATTATCTACCTGCAGTAGAACAAGAATATTTTTATATAATAGTATTCAAATCTCTGAATGCTGACATGTTTCCATGTCAAACTAATACAAAATATTTTTATATCAGAAAATTATACTACTACCCTCTCAGTTGCTCAAGCCATAATTCTAGAGCTTAATATGTAAAAGCTATATGAGACTTTTCAGTGATTAGCTATTTTGTTGTAGGTTACACAGCTAATAAGTGACAAGGGTTTGAACCCAGAAAGTATGGCAAGAGCAGCAATCACAACCCAATCCTGAATAACTGGCTCCCAGAACTTCCCGGTCTCCCTCTAAGTTTATGATTGCAGCAGTGGGAAACTGTAACCCATCCATCATTCTTTTGACATTGTTTCTGTAAGTGCTGACTCTGACTAATAGGTGGCTTATAGATGAACAGCATGTTTGTATGAGAATCCTAAGAAATAACTTGAAAAGATACAGACCTCAGTCTTCAGGCATCCCAGCTCTAGGAGATTTGCTGACCTTCAACCATGGAGCCAGAATGACATGAAGTCAGGATGACACGAAATCAGGATGACAGAACCAGGATGATGTACACTGGACCATCATTTGTCTTGTCAGTGTGAACTGTGCTCGTCTGCACCTAGAGAACTTTGTAACCCCACCTCTTGATCTCTGTTTTTATGTTCCCCTCTCCCTCCTTATAAAAAACCTCTGCCTCCAATGAGAAGTGGAGATGGGATTTGTGACATGAGTCCCCCATCTTCCAGGTGGCTGGCATCTGATTAAACCACTTTCCTTTGCATCAGCACCTGCCTCGAGTATTGGCTTACTTAGCGGCAGGCAGCCAGACCTGCGTTTGGTTACATGACCATGCATCTCAGAGGAGTACTCATCACTGTCAAGAAAACAAAAACAAAACCCTAGTAACTAGTACATACCATAGAAAATCATTGTCCCTGTCTCCTAATGACTAAAATTTCTCCATAATCCTTCCCTCTTTACTAAATTGTAATGAACTTACATGTCATAAAGAAAACAGACATAAACAGATGAGATTAACTCCATTTTTCTCCCACTAATATGTATGTAAGAATTCTCTAATGTGATGTAAAAATTCTCCCTTTTCTAGGATAACGATGAACTTGCCAATTGTATTATAGAGTATACCTCTCACTTAAGGACTTTGATTATCAAGTATCCTATTTCCCTATCATATGCTCAGTTTTTCCTTTTATATTAGATCATTCTGTTAGAATAGGAATATACTTTAACATTTTTACAAAGCTACTTCTTGAAAGAATTCTTTAGATTTTCTGTGTGCACTCCATTCTATTTCATTATATCCCTAACTCACTCCACTAGAGTAGCTCTCAAGGTCACAAATGATCTTGCAAAGGTCAATGACCAACTTTCTGTCCTCATCTCACTTGATTTGTTGGCAGCATTTTAAATGGAACAATCCTTCCTTTCCTGAAACATGCTATACTTTAGATGAGCCTTTATAGTGTGGTCTGCAGATAAACAGAGCTAGCATCACCATGGCCACCCTGAAGCAGCAAGATGGACATGGCTCAAAGTCTGGTTCACATCGAAACTGATGATGCCACACACACACATAAAGTGAGGGTAAAAAAATGCTTATTGATCACAGAATAAGACTTTATGGGGAGAATGATTCCCAAGCAGCTTTAAAAATGACACTTCAGAGCAGGGAAAAGAGAGGGGTCCGGGGTTTTGCTGTTTTTAGGGAATGGCGTCACGTAAAGTTTTCTTCACACGAGCAGAGTTACTTCAGGGTTTGAATCTGCCACCAGCACCAAAGGAGGAAGAAGCTGGGCTTTTGTTTTTATCACCTTGTCTAGATGTGAGCTGAAGGGGAAGAGGGAGGAATGAGGCTTAAAACCTGGCAGCAGTCAAACATCAAAACATGTAGCCAGACTGTTTAATATACCTGGGAACTTATCAAATGAGCAAATTATTGAGCCCCATGTTAGATCTACTGAATCAGACACTCAAAGAATTGGGCCAGAAATCTGTATTTTAACAAGCTCTCCAGGAAGATCTGCTGCATCGTCAAGTATGAGACTGTCCTCTGGTTTCTAAGAAAATAAGGTTTCTCTGTGCTTCTGCCCACCTCATGAGTCACATTTTCTCATTCTCCTTCACCAGTATTTTTTTTCCTACCTAGTTCCTAAATTAAAAAAAAAATCAGACTTCGCTCTCTACTTGACCTATATTGCTTTTAATGGCTTTAAAAATCAACCATTAATGATGCCCGAATCTTTACCCCCAGTCTAGCTCTCCCACTGGGTCCCACTCTTGTTTTCATAAGTGCCTCTCAACATCTCATCTTGGATAGTAGTCATATCAAATTTACTATGGGTGAAATAGAAAGATTTCTACTCAGAAATTCTCCAGACAACTCTATTTCTTGGAAAATAGCTCCTGTGTCAGAAAATCACACTACTGTCCTCTAAGTTGCTCAGGCATAATCAAGAAGTTACTTCAAACGCCATTATAAAGCAACCTAAATTTTGTTGGTACTTCTTTTAAAATTGTTAATATATATTTTTTATTTTGTCAAAATACATGTTTTATTGTTATTCTATTGCAGTTGCCCCCATTTTTCCCCATTTGGCCCCCTCATTTTCATCACGTTCTGCTCCAGGGGTAGTTCTAAACATAATAATTCTTCCTCTGGCACAGGTCAGCAACCTCTTAACTGGGCCCCCACCCTGATTCTTCATCCCATCAAGTCTGGTCCCCAGGCAGCATCCAAAGTGGTTATTTTAAAATAGAAATTAGATGGTGATACACCCTTCAATTAAAAAAGAATCTCCAAAGGCTTTCTATTGTAACTAGAGTAAAATTAAAACTTCTTATTTTAATATACAAAATTCTGTATGATCTTTCATCTGCTTATCTCTCTAATGTGCCCCATTTCTCAGCTCTCTTAAATTATGCATTTGTTAATGTAGCAATAAGTAATTGACAGTTTTCCAGCATGCATAAGCAACTTCAAAGCAAAAATTTTTTTTATGTTATTCAGTTCTGTATCTCTAATTTATCCTCATAAAATTCACCTCCCACACATTTGGTACTCAGTAAATATTGAATGACTATATATGTTCCAGTTGGACAATTTTTTGCAGAATACTTCTGGAACTGTATGCATAGTAGTGATGTCACATGGTCATTGTATCAAAAGATACAAATGGAGATGTCAGTCAGTGCTTGTCCTGTCCATGACCTCACTCTTGAATCAAGGCACTGCCTGGGTGACCACAACAGCCCTTGCCAGTCTGGCTGGTTATATCATATGTCACCATTGATTGGATCAGCAGTAGATATCGAATCCAAGAAGGCTCCATCCTGCGCTGGCCGAAAGCCTAAAATATAATGACATAACAGAGTGTGGCTTAACAGAAGTAAGTAATTAGCTCAGACCATTAGATGCCTTTTTTCTGGATATATAAGCTTATTTAAAATTTAAACTAAATTTAAAGGTAAAGGAGAAAGTCAGCATTTGCTACCATATCAGAAAAAGAAGGAGTATTAAATGGGGCATCACAATGGTGAAACTTAAGACTGGAGATTCAGAAGTTATTGCTCCTGAGATGCCCAGTGTTTTCTTGAATCAAGAGCTACCTTTCCGTTCTTCTCTCAAGCAGACCACCAACTGTCCCTGATGTTTTAGAGTTGTCAAGAGAAATGTTAGCCAAACTGGGTATTGAGAAGTGAGTGATCTTCCACCTGACAAACTGAATATGGGAGGAGGCGTGTACGGTATGTGATAGAAGGTGAGCAATAATCACTTTTTATTCAAAAAGAGCAGCATGTACTGAACATGGAAGCATATTTACAAATTTGCTGAAGTATCTTTTTATAAAGGTAAGGTACATAGAAAGAAAATAATAAAATGAAAGGGCAATTTGAGAAGTTTCTAAGCAGGTGATCAGATATTACCTAAATGAAGAAAAAATTATGAGAAAAAGTATAATGTGTCAAAGTAGTAGAAATAGATGCAAATCAAGTAAAAGTGAAAGTACTAAAGTTGACAGGCTCCCCTCATGGTAGTTTGTGTGTCAAAAAGAAAGAATCTGGCCTACCAGAGAAAGTATGTCTTTTAATACTCTTTTACTATTTTTCAATAACAAAATTTTCCTGTCAGTAACATTTTGAAAGTCAGGGCTCAATCTAAACAAGCACTCAAAAAAAATTTTTAATGTTGCACAAATCTCACAAGCTTGTGTAATTACTTCACAAAGCTTCTTAGAAATGGGAGAATATTCTCTGTGGACTTCAGGTACTTTCTCTCTCAGCTACATTGGCAATACTAGACAGCTCTTTGACTCTTGAACAACCTCACAGAAACCCACTTACTCTGACTATAACATACATTATGAGGGCTTGTAAAGATGTGCATGAAAGAAAAAGAAATAAATGAAACCGGTTCACATTTATCAATATTTTGTTAAGAATTTCAACTTAGGGGTTATTTCATAAACAAGCATAAGTAAATGCAGGTCAGACACAGAAGTGGCTCAATTCTTTCCACCCAAATTGGTTTACTGACTTCTGGCACTCATGTGCCTGCGGTTAGAGAACTCCCCACAAACTGCAGCCTGCACCCACCCATGCACTTTCAGTACTCATAGACTTTGGATCTGGTTCAAACTCATGTGTAGGTCTGTGGTTTTAAAAAATAGAGAAATAAATGCAAGAATGTTCATCACTATGTGGCTTATAAATGGAACAAAAGAGAGACTTTCTTCATAGTAATTTAAAGCAGACTAAGTAAATTTAGAGGAAAACAACAAAAAACCCTGCCCTTTCAGAAAAGTCTAATAAGAAAATCAAGTTATCAAATTTGTGTATTTGTATTAACACCCCCAAGTACACAAACAGGCAGACATACCAGAATAGATACTTATTGTAAATAATTTTATCTTAATTTACTTATTCAGACAGCAAATGTTTACTGAGTGTTTCTGTGCCAAGGACTGTGCTACATACTAGCAGTACACACTAAATAGACTTGGTTACCCGCTTTGAAATCATGATAGTGCTCTCATAAATAGAACACTTAGTGAAATTTTGACAAGATTAACAGTAGGGATGAATTATGATCCTCTTGCTTTAAGGACTATAGTGTAGTTGTGTAGATAAGATATATGCAAAAAATGGACAAGTGGTGATAATAATATGCATCACCATGCGATAAGATCCAAATGAGTGTCACTGGCTGAATGACCCATGTAGGGCTTTTAGAAGGAGCTACCCCAAGCTGTGCCTCTGTGGTATGCAGATTATTTTGAGCTAAAAGCAACCAAGACCCTGCATCCTTAAGAGAAACTTCTGTCTCCCCTTTAACTATCTAGAAGAATTTAAATTAGGGTCTGGCCTGTGATAAGAGTTATCACCAGAAGTGACTTTTACCTATCTATATGGCAGGACAAACTAATAATTACTGAACGGGGCCCTCCCTGCAATCACCAGCTGAAACCCCAAGGTACCTTAACTCAGCCATAGTTCAGAATGTCACATATGCCTCCATTTCTCTTTATGTCTTTGAATCTCTCATGTGTGTGGGGTCTCTGAATCCCTCATGTATGTGGGCTTCCCATATATATGTGTGTAATTACATTTGGTTATTTTCTCTCGTTAATCTGTCTCATGTCAGTTTGATTATTAAACCAGCCAGAAGAACCCTGAAAGTAGAGGAAGGTTTTTTCCTCCTCCATACCCTCAAACATATGAGAAGATGGACATTTCATTATACTTCTGTGTGTAACGGAAAGGCTTCTGGAAGAATTGCTTTCTACCAAAACCTCATTGAGCTCAGATTTAAAAAGAACAAAAAAGTATTAAAAAGAACATTCCATATGCAAGGGAGGGCATTAACCACAGGTCAAAGGCGTTTCAGGAACACCATGTTCAAAGTACTGGGACAGACAAACATGCTACAAGATACCAATTTTTAAGGGTATTTAATATGAAATGCAGTTGTTATCAATTCCCTTGCACAGGCCAGTGCTTTATTCCCTCAGCTGCCATAAATGTAGGCTGCTAAAAAGTCACAGTGTTTCCCTTTTCTGGAAACCTTCTCTTGGCTTAATGTGAGTTGCCTTGACCTATAATCTATGTGCCACTATGGATTGCCATTGGTTTTTAAACTGTAGAGTCAGCCAGTTACTGACTGAATCTAGGGGTGTCATCACTGGTAGCAGGCCCATAAATGATAGTCCCCGGCATGTACCAGCACAACAATTGCTAGGGTTTGTATATGTGGTGAACTGAGATATAATGTAGGAGGAAGGTGACAATGTATTAGATACAAAGTTTTAGGTGTTTGAGAAATATAGAGGAAATTGCTAACAGTAAGGACTGCAGAATCGGGTGGTTGTTTCTGTTGATGCATTAAAGAGAGACTGCAATAAGCACAGATCTATCTATCATAAATGTATATAAACTGTGAAAATGAGATGGCCTCCTTGGCACCACTGAGAGGTCTTCACCTTTTGCATTCTAAGGGCAGACAGAGGGAAATATGTGGGCCTGGAAACAGAAGAGATAAGATAAAGAGCATTAGTAATGTGGAGCATTCTCTCGTGACATGGGATTCAACAACCTGGCAAGGTCCCCGGGAGAAAAGTATAATAGGCTAATGACTTAGCTCTCAGAAACCAGGAAAAAAATGTGGTGCCAGATATTTCTGCTTCCACTTAAGATTTAGAAGCTTGGAAAGAACATCACTTCCAGCACTTACAACAACACATTTTTTGAAGCAATTTGATGCAGTCATAAGATAACCAAATAGCTTGAAATCAAATACTTCCTTACTACCCCCATCCCAGGAAACCTAGGTAAGGAGAAACAGCTAAAATTTTGCTAAATTACTAAAGGTGAAGTGTGGGTTAGAAAGACTGCACATGAAACCTGGGAGCTCCAGATACATGGATAGTTTAAATCCACTCATTGTTAGTTGCTGGGCTGAGCTGAGGACAGCTGAGTCATCAAATCTAGAAATCGCTATTGAAAGCCACAAGACAAATGTGAAAGGAACAGTGAAGTCTTTAATCACTTGCCAGGATGATATGAGCAAGTGTCTAAAACCAGAGAAAGTGTGGACTCTTCCCTACTGAGTTCCCTCAACCAATAGAGTTTCAGAGGGACAGACACAGACATAGGGACATTGAGGGAGCTCTGACCAAAGTTAAAAGGCTCCTGCAGTTTTATGGAGGTAGATCTGAGAAGAGAGATAAGGAGAAGGGTAAGGAGTAGAAAATTACTAGATATTGAATTAGAGTAGGCCAGGAATGTAGCTATGCATAAAAGCATGGGTAGAAGAGATTTCTGAGTCCCTAACTGCAGCTCCTTTCAGAGACTGTAATGCACTGGCTGTGTATAAGTCTTGTGTGGGAAGGGAAATTTCCCATTAATGAGTTGAACTAGGTAGAGCCCTTGTAATTGCCTATGGTTGGGCCTGAAAAATCATACATAGTGTTTTGCTTGCTTGCTTGCTTTCTTGTTTGTTTGCAAAGTTCTAAATTCTTTGCTCTTAGGGTAGTCCCTGTGGATTTTCAGCTGAACTAAAAAGTTGGAACATATAAAAATTAACTTACAAGATCATAGATTTAATGCATCAGTGTCAATAATTACATTAATTTAAATTAATGTAATTAATTAAAATGTAATCCCAATTAAGTGACAGATATTTTCTGACAACTATAGAATTAAAGAAACTGCATCCATCTAGTCTCATGGGAGGGGGACAGATGTGGAATGGGCTGGTCCCACATGCATATGTGGTGGATAAAAATTCTGGAGGGATATCTCAGGAAGGAAGAGTCCCAGCCCCAAACCAGGCCCCCCATCCCAGGGTTCCAGTGCCAGGAAGATAAGTCCCTACAACTTCTGCCTGCAAATACCAGTGGGGATTGAGTTGGTGGAGAAAATAGCTGGTGCACCAAGCAGTTTCTCTTAAGGAACCATACATGGACTCACATACTTAGACTCACTCCCTCTGAGCTCCAGCACTGGGGCAGCAGCTTGAAAGTCACCAGTAGCATACTGGGAGAAACTGAAGTGTCTGGCATCAAAGTGAGCAGGGGCCAAGTCTCTTTTCTAAACCCTCCTGCACAGAGCCACAGAGCAGGCAAGCTGGTGCCATATCTGAGATTCCATCAACCTGGCTAACACTGTTTGACCCACCTTGAAAATCCTCAGAGACTCTGCCCCACCCAACTTATGGGCCCACCCAAGCTACTGTTCCATAGGAATGGCTGGTCTTGGCTCCTGCTTCACAAACTCCTAAATCCTATTAAACAAACAACATTTGGCTGCAGTGAACCTCAGGACTGGCACTAGCAGCAGCCAGCCTAGATTCATAGGTTGGCTTCACCTGGGAACTTCCAAGCCCAGTACAAATAGCAGCTATCTCAGATTGCTTTATAGCTCAGGCAGGCTAGGCTCAGGCAAAACACAGATTGGGGCTGACCTTGGCTTGCACCACCCAGGAAACCTCAGGACAGTGCACCCAGTGGACAGCTACAGACTATGTGGGAGCACTGCCACCCTGCCCCTGCACAGCTGACTCTCCATAGAAGGCAGTGGTAACTGGTCACAACCAATCCTTGCAGCTGACTGGCCTGGGTAAATCCCTCCCATTGATCTGCCAACAACAACCAACTATAAGAGGAGGGTGTACTTAGCTCACATGATAGGTGCACCTCAAGTACCCAGCTTGGGTGATAGAGGAGGCTGTGCCACTGGATCCTACAGGACACCTACTACATTAGGCCATGCTACCAAGACAGGGAGTCATAGCAGTTCTGCCTAATACATAGAAACAAACACAGGCTGCCAAATGAGAAGACGAAGAAACATGGCCCAAGTGAAAGGACAGATCAAAACCCTGGAAAAAAAGCTAAACAAAATGGAGATAAGCAATCTGTGAGATGCAGAGTTCAAAACACTAGGAATGAGGATGCTGAAGGAATTTAGTGAGGACCTCAGCAACATAAAAAAGATCCAGTCAGAAATGAAGGATACACTTATCAAAATAAAGAACAATTTACAGGGAAACAACAGTAGAATGGATGCAGCTGAGAATCAAATCAATGATTCGGAACATAAGGAAACAAAAAACAACCAATCAGAACAACAAGAAGAAAAGAATCCAAACAAATGAGGATAGTATAACAGCCCCTGGGACAAATTCAAGAGGTCCAACATTTGCATCAGATGGGTACCAGAAGAAGAGAAAGTGCAAGGAATTGGAAATCAGTTTGAAAAAATAATGAAAGAAATCCTCCCTAATTTGGTGAAGGAAATAGACATGCAAGTCCAGGAAGTACAGAGTCCCAAACAAGATTGATACAAAGAAGACCACTCCAAGATACATCATAATTATAATGCCAAATGTTAAAGATAAAGAGAGAATCTTAAAAGTAGCAAGAGAAAAGGAGTAACTACAGGGGAGTTCCCATAAGACTGTCAGTTGATATCTCAAAAGAAACTTGTAGGCTAGAAGGGATTCGCAAGAAATAATCAAGAGTCATGAAAAGCAGGGACCCACAGGCAAGATTGCTCTACTCAGCAAGCTACCTTCAGAACTGAAGGGCTGATAAATAGCTTCCCAGGCAAGAAAAACCTGAACAAGTTCATCATCACCAAACTGTTATTTATGAAATGTTAAAGAACTTATTTAAGAAAAAGAAGAAAATCAAAACTATGAACAATAAAATGGGATACACACACACACACACACACACGAATTTAATTGAATTAAAAAACAAACTAAGCAAACAAGAAGAACAGAGACAGAATCATGGATACAGACAGCCAGATGGTTTTTTGATGGTTGCCACATGGGAGGGATTTGTGGGGGAATGGGTAAAGAGGGGAGGGGATTAAGAAGTACAAATAGATAGTTACAGAATAGCCATGAGGATGTAAAGTACAGTATAGGAAATGGAGTTGCCAAAGAACCTATATGCATGACCCATGGACGTGAATAATGGTGGGGGGATTGCCTGAGGTAGTGTGGGGTGCTGGGTAGAGGGGGAAAATCAGGACAACTGTAATAGCATAATAAAAAAATATTTTTAAAAGAAATAAAAAGAGTAAATTAAATCTAAAGTAAAAAGAAGGCAAGAAAACTTAAGAATAGGAGAATCGATTAATAAAATTAAAATAAGATTTTAAAAAATTTATAAAACCAAAGACTGGTACTGTGAAAATGGCAACAAATTAATAAATCTCTACCCAGACTGACAGAGTGAAAAAGAGAGAAGATTCATTACCAATATCAGTGATAAAAAATGGAACATCACTGCAGAACCTACAGATGTTAAATGCTTAATGATTAAATTTAATAAATGGTTTTATGCTTCAAAATTCAATAACTTAAAATGGATAAGTTCTTTGAAAAGCACAAATAACTAATGCTTGCAGAAGAATAAACTTTAAAAACTTGAATATTACTGTATCTATGAAAGTCTTTGAGAGTTTCACTGACAAATTTCATCAAGTTTTAGGGAAAATAATACAAGTGAAAAAAAAGAGAGGAAATATTTCTCAAGTATATCTATGCATTCGGCATAACAAATTTTGATGAATTCTTTTTTTTAAAACTTTTGTTTTTTTTTAAAGATTTATTTATTTGTTTATTTATTTTAGAGAGGGAAGGGAGGGAGAAAGAGGGAGAGAGAGAAGCATCAATGTGCGGTTGCTGGGGGTCATGGCCTGCAACTCAGGCATGTACCCTGACTGGGAATCGAACCTGTGACACTTTGGTTCGCAGCCTGCGCTCAATCCACTGAGCTATGCCAGCCAGGGCAAATTTTGATGAATTCTAACAAAATAAAAAGCCAACATCCATCATGAACATATACATAATTATCACTATAAAATATTAACATAATGCAGAAATTATAAGAAAGATAATATGTAATGATCAATTAAGGTCCACCTCAGCAATGAAAAGTTTGTGAAATATTTGAAAATGAATCAACTCAATTCATCATATCAATATAATAAAGAAAATTCCATATGACTTTTGCAACTAATGCAGAAAATACATTTGGAAAACTTCAATTCCATTCATGCTAAAAAAATTCTAAGCAATATATAAATTACAAGAATTTACTCAACTGAAAATCATCTACCAAAATCTTACAGCAAGCATCATGCTCAGTGATAAAATGCTGAATATTTTTCCCTACATATAAAAACAAAGGAGGGATGCGTCCTCTTAAGAATCCTAATCAATACTGTACTGAAGGTTGTAGTACATTCGGTAGAAGAATAAAATGCACATAGATTAGAAATATCTGAATTAAGTGCCCTACATTTGCAGACAATGATACTGTCAATGTAAAATATCTGAATTTTCAAAATAGCTGCTATAGTAAATAAGTGAATTTAGTATGGTCATAGGATGCAAGTTCAACATAAAAAATAACTGAATTTCTAATTAATATCATGAACAATTGGAAATAAAAATAAAAATTACTTTTGTACCACAGCATCAACAAAACATAAAATGTATATGTATAAATCTAAAAAGTGAATGTAAGATCTGTGTGCTGAAAATCCCAAAACATAAATGTGAGAAATCACAGGACTAAATAATTGAAAATATAATGTATTAGTAGAGTTTATCAATAATATTATAATATCATTCATCAATTCCATCTATAGATGCATAACAATCCCAATTAGAATTCTAAAATCTGTTAACTAGATTAGTCAATGGAATTTTTCAATAAAAGAATAAAGTTGGAGAGCTCATACTACCTGATTTTAAGACTTACTATGAAGATATAATAATAAAGACAGTATAGTAATGGACAAAGAAAAGATGCATAGATAAATGGAACAGAATAGAATCCAAAAATAGAACTATACAACTCATTTTTTATAAACTTCAAAAGTGATTCAATTGGAAAAATAGTCTTTTTAGTGAATTGCAGTTCAACATGAGGAAATTTTGGGAGGCTGGTGACAATGTTCTCCATCCTGATTGTTCCATATCTTTCACCAGAAAAATTAATTTCAAATAAACAATATATAAATACAAAATATATAACATCTATAAAGTTTCTATTAAAAATATAGAAGAAAAATTCTTTAGCCTTGAATTAGGAAAATATTTCTTTGATTGGGCCACAAACCATAAAAGAAAATATAATGGGCCTTACCAAATTTAAAGTTTTGCTGTTTGAAAGACACTGTTAAGAGAATAAAAAGACAAACCATAAACTGAGAAAAAACAATTTTTCACAATGTATTTCTAATAAAAGTTTGTTATCTTAAGTATATCAAGAACTCTCATAACCCAATAAGAAAACAGCTTAATTACATAAAATAAACTTAAAGAGACACTTCAACAAAGAAGATACTCAGATAGTAAGCAAATGCATGAAAAGAAGTTCAACATCATTAGCCATTTGGGAAAGGTACATGAAATCCTCTATTAGATATCACTACATACCTATTGCACTGGTAATAATAACATTCTGATAATGCCAATCGTTAGAAAAGATGCAGAGACACTAGAATTCTCATGCATTGTTGGTGAAAGAGTTTTGCATTTGTGTTGGTGAAGTCATTTTGCATCTCTGCTTTAAAATGATAGTTTGGCTATTACTTATAAAGATAAACACACTTAACAGTATGTCTCAGCTATCCCACTCTAAGGTAGTTACACAAAAAGAATAAACCTTGAACACAAATGTTCATAGTGGTTTCATTCAAAATCATCACAAATTGCAAACTTCTTCAAACAGTGACTAATACAAAATTGGTATATCCATGTCATAGGCTACTCATCCCCAATATAAAAGAACTATCAATATATTCAACAACTTGTGTTAATCTCAAAATATTAAAGCAAAGTGAAATCCAGACTCAAAAAACTATATATTATACAACTTACTACATGAAATTTTGACAAAAGCAAAATTTCAGGACAGAAATCTGATCTATTGTTACCAGAGGTTAGGAGTTGTGTGAGGGGATTCACTATAAAAGGCAGGAGGGAACTTTTTGAGAATGATGGCAATGTTCTACATCTTTATTGCCAGGACAATTATACAACTATGATAGCTAAAATTTATAGAAATGAATGCTTTAAATGGGCCAATTTTACTTTATGTAAATTATACTTCAATAAACTTGAGTTTTAAAAATGTGATGGCCGACATTAATGTATTATACATGCCAAAACTGGAATGGTAGACTTTGTAAGAAGAGAGCAAAAGACTATAAAGGAAGTGCTAATGCTAGAATACTTCTGCTGCATAACACTAAGAAAACCCCACCAGTTGCCCATGTTTCCTGTGAGGGCTTGAACACTTTGTGGTAAAAAGCACACTAGAGGAGATCCAAGATGGTGGAAGAGTAAGTAGGTAAATCTGAAATTACAACTAATTGTACAGAAATCACCCTGAATAACCAACTGAACTCTAGCTGGAGAAAAGCCTTATAACCAAGGACAGACAGGGAAAGAAAACACAAATGAAACATTTCATCACAACGAGATAGGGAGTGCAGAGAAGGTGCAAAAGGGCTGGCTGGGTTCCCATAGGCAGTGCATGAAGTTCCAGAGGGATATTACAGTGTCTGGGAGTTCCCACTGAGAAGTGTGGGATCTAAACCCCAAGCTGGGCTCCCCAGCCTACAGCACCAGAGCCAGAAAGGACCCCAGATAACATCCAATTGTGAATAGCATCAGGGGTTCTGTTGTCCAGGAAGAGAGGCAGAGAGGTCCTTATAGGGCCAACACAGAGAATTTTGTTTGTAGCAACTTACCCTGGGCTCTGGCAGAGTGAGGGCACAGTGGACTAGAGATGCTTGAGGAGAGTATGGGGTTGGTGGCTTTGGGGAGAGAACTGAAGGAGCATCCACCAGGATCCCTGTGCTGAGTCATTGCCCATTGTGCAGAAGCCATCTTTCTTAGGCAGAACACTCCTCTCCAAGTGGCATCATTCTGAGGGGAAGCAATAGCCCTGCCCACTGGAATGATTCTGCCCCACCCTGTGGTACTTTAGCCTGCCTGCTGATTAGAGCTTGATTAGTTAACAGCTAAGGTGGAAAATACAAAGAAGCAGCTAAAATGGAAAGATGAAGAAACAGATTCCAAATGAAGGAACAAGAGAATTCTCCAGAAGAACTAGATGAAAGGAGACAAACAATTTATCTGATAGAGAATTAGAGTAATGACTATAAGGATACTCAACAGCATGAAAAAAAGACATAGAAACTATAAAAAAAGACCAATGAGAAATAAAGAATGCACTATCTGAAATAAATGATACACTGGAAGGAATAAACAGTAGGTTAGATGAAGCAAAGGATCAAATTAGTGATTAGGAAGACATGGTAGAAAAAACACCCAGGAGGAGCAAAAAAGGAAAAAAAAATTAAAAAAAGCATAACAAGAGCTTAAGAAACATTTTGGACATCGTGAAGTGTAACAACATCTGTATCATGAGAATAAAAGGAGAAGAAAGTACACAGCCCCCACTGAGGACTTGGCCGGAAACCCAGGCATGTGCCCTAGATTGAGAATAGAATGGGCAAAGCTTTGGTTTACAGACCAGCATTCAATCCACTGAGTCACACCAGCCAGGGCTGAAGTCTACATTTTCATTTTCCTAATCAGTGATATAAGTTGATCAAATTTGATTCCTCTGTTAAAAAAAAAGGCCTGTTTATATTTTTCTGTTATTTATTTTATGCTGTTTATCTTGGGGTTAATTTCCAAAACATATAAAGTACTTACATAACACCAGAAACACAAACAATCCAATTAAAAAAATGAGCAAAGGATCTGAATAGACACTTCTCCAAGGAGGACATACAGATGGCCAACTGACAGAGGAAAAAATGTTCAACATCACTAATCATCAGAGAGATGCAAATTAAAAGTACAGTGAGGTATCACCTCACACCTGCCACAGTGGCTACCATTAAAAAAGGGAACCCCAGTGCACTGTTGGTGGGAATGCAGAATAGTGCAGCCACTGTGGAAAACAGTATGAAGTTTCCTCCAAAAATTAGAAATAGAACTGCTTTTTTGACCCAGCAACCCCACTTCTGGGAATGTACACTAAGAATTCTGAAACACCAATCAAAAATATATGCACCCATGTTCATAGCAGCATTATTTACAATAGTCAAGTGCTAGAAACAGCCCAAATACAGATCAGTGAATGAGAGGATAAAAAAGCTGTGGTACATTTACACAGTGGAATTCTACATGGCTGTAAAAAAGAAGAAAATCTTACCCTTTGTGACAGCAAGGATGGACCTGGAGAATATTATACTAAGTGAAATATGCCAGTCAGAGGAAGACTAATACCATATGATCTCATTTATATGTGGAATCTCATAAACAAAATAAACTGATGAACAAAATAGAACCAGAGGCATGGATACATGGAACAGACGGATAATTCTCAGAGGGGCAGGGAGTGGAGGTGACTGAATAAAAGAAAGTAAAGAGAGTATTCAAAGAACACAGACACAGACAATAGTGTGGTGAAGGTCAGGGTGGGCAGGTGGGGGCTAGGTCGAGGTGGGCAAAGGTGGGGGAAATAGGGGGTGTCTGTAATAAAAAATTGATTTTAATGAGTATTTTATGTGTTCTGGATACTGATTACTTGATATAATATGTTTGCCTTTTCACTTACTTTTTTAGCTATATAAGCTTATATTTGGTGCTAAATAAGACAAAAATTATATTCAGCCATATTAGTAAATGTAATTATTGCAGTTTATTTGGGTTGTTTTTATTTGCTTTATTTTTATCATTATCCCCATTAGACTCTAAACCCATGGAATCTAAAACAATGCTTATATTATTCAATGCGGTATCTTTTGTTCTCATCAGAGTTCTTGAAGCAATTATTAAGCACACGTGGAATATAAGGAGTTAGTCCTACCATTTGTAGAAACCTACATGTGAAAATTAGCAGCCTTTGGCGTAGCTGATAATTAAGTAAAAATGTTTTTGTGTATAGAGTACCAAACCAGATACTTGAGAAAAATTAAAGGTATACACAAGATGGGGCTCTATACCCTCTAGGCATTTTTATAGCCACAATTTCTTTCTTTTCACAATTGGATCCATAATTCCTTTATTTAGTCTACTTTAAGCATTAGTCTAAGTATTATTTTTTAAATGCCTACAGCTGTTTTTAAAACATTTTTAATGTTTGTTTTACTGAGTGGTATTTATTATGTAAAACAACATTAATGCAGCTTGTATCTCCAGAAAATTATTTGAAACACCTACACTTAACTTTCTGGTGCATTAGGAAAGTCTGCCATATGATCTGACTTCATGAACCACCTACGTCAAACATTTTAGGAAACATTAGTAACACAAAAAGAAAACTTTCAAATTGTTACCTTCATTTATGATAATTAAGAGGAGGAAAGTGTAGGAGCACAGTTGAGTAGAAAACTAATTTTGCTCCTTTGAATATGGGAAGCACCCTCTTTTATTTGAATTAAAAAAAACTCAATACAATTATTATATAAATAACTAGAGAGATCTGGGGATAATGTCAAACACTGTGAGGTAAAATGTTAAAGAACAAGAGCAGATGCAGTTTTCCCTTATGGAACATTTAATATTGCCCGGGCAAGACAGCTGAAGGGTCGGCAAATGTTGCTCAAAGCAGCAAAAATGGCATATCTATTACTCTACCCACCAGAATAATCTACTCACTAGAACTTGCCCATTATTTGTCACAATTTGTCATAATGATAACCACCAATTTGTTTTATACAGATGTGTTTGAAGAATGTTCTAAAAAGCTAGGTGTTATAAGTGGATTTTTTATTATTATCTAAACACAGGAATTATGGTAATTTTGTTAACCATAAGGCTGTATTCAGCCAGGTAAACATTCCATGATATTGCAACCTAAGTGTTCCACGTATTCTTTGAAGTCAATATTTATATTCACATTTCGTTACCTCTTCACCTAGACTTCTGCCAGCTGTATATGTTTGATGAAACTGTTATATATCAAAAGCAAGGCTAAAATATTTAATTAATTATATTTTAATTGATTTGCTTTAGAAGAATTACTTAAAAGTGGGAAGAAAAAAGGTAAAAAATATGTTTATAACAGTGCAAAAAAAGGAGGGAACTGAAATGTAACAGATGTGTTTATAATAGGAGGTTATTTTCAGTAATTATAGCATTTATTATATTCCTAAAAATTAAGTTCTTCATAATTTGTAAAGGGTGATGTCAAAAAGAGTCATTTGGACAAAGACAGTGTCAGACTGAGAGTGCTGGTGAAATGCCTTTACATATATGTTGAAATTATATATAATATAGAATGGTATACATAAAATGTATATGTGCATGTGCAGTGTTGGTGATAAACCAGCCAACCAGCAATCTCTCCCAGGTCTTAAAGCGAATAAATAGTAGGTCTGTGCCTGAATGCAAGACTTCTAGATCAAAACTCTTTGAAATTTACCACTACATTTTGATTGACACAAAGAGAACAAGACAGATTTCTGAGATAGTCTAGGATTGAGTTGGCTGTTTGTGGAAATTGGTTAAATGCAGAAGAAAAAGAATTGGAATTAGGTAAAGAATATGACCAGATGCCCAGAACAATCAAACAAAGGAATTGCTATAATCAAAGGAAATTCTAATACATGAGTATCTCAGTGTAGCATTGGTCAGGAAACAGAAACAGGCATTAGATATTTAACACATGGAATTTCATACAGGCAATTGGTTACAGGGGTGTTAGAGTCTGGGAGAATTAAAGGAAAGACAAAGAATGTGATTGCAGGAAGCAGCTACTGCCCTAGAGCTGAGGGAAGAAAGGGAAGCAGTTGTCCCTATTAGAACTGAGAAACTCAAAGGGTTTCTGTGGGTTTAGGGCTCAGAAGCCTGAGGAGCAGGTGCTGCAGAGTGCTTCAGGAGGCTAATAAAGCTGGTTCTGTGAAGGCAAAGAGAAGCTGGATACTGGAACCCACTGCTGCTAAGGTGGTGCTGACAGGAATAGGAAACAAGTGGCCAGAAATGACATTCTCCTTTTCTCCTACTTGCCAAACTCTGTATTGCTATGCATGGGCACTACAAAGAAGCCCATTATAAAGACGAAATGTAATTTACAGATTATTTACAGATTCTGATTCTTTTAAAAAGACTAGATTTGTTTCTGATACAAAGTCCGTAATAACACAATTATATGGAGACTACAGTTAAAGTGAGTAATCTAGAGGTGTTGGTACTGATGCGGAGGATAATAAACTCAGAATGAAACCAGTTCAGTTGAAAGCATCTGACTTGCTGTTAACTCCATATGATTGTGTTAGTTATGTACCTTGTCTGTTGAATATTTATGTGTATCCGTATCCTAGGGCAAATATTATTAGAGACATAGATTTTATTTATTCATCCATCCATCTATTCATTTGATATCCCACTGACATATAGGTAATAGTAAAACCATGGGCTGATTAACATCAGATAAATAAGAAACAGTGAGAAAAGAAAAGCTAAGGTTATAAATCTTAGGATCTCCATTTCTTAAAGTCAACCTAAAACAAAATGCTAAGTAAGAAATATAAGGTTATCTAAAGAGGCTCAAGATATTTACTACTTATGATGTTCAACCTGGGCTACTTAGCCTCTTTGTACCTCAATTTTCTTTTTTGTAAAATAAAGATAACAATATTTGCTTCATAAGATTGTCATGAAAATGGAGAGAATCAATGGCAGATGCTAAGAACGATGCCAAGTACATTTTAAGTGTGTAATCAGTACTTGTTTTTATTGTAGTTACAGGAATGACAAAATAAAGAGCATCAGCAAAAGGTTACTCCTACTGTTGTTAAAGAAATAATTGGAATTCAGACGTAAGCACTGAATCTCTACAATATGGATTCGTTTCATTACTTGTTACTCCTGTGTATGAAGGGCTGCTCAGGTTGTGAGCTATACAGCCCCACGTAGGCTATTCACACAATGGCATCTTGTAATGGGACAGCCAAGGTAAATTCTCCACCTTAGTAAAGCGTAAAGCTTGTTTTCTGCTTAAACACATGTTAAATGTTACTCAAGACTGTTGGAATTATGTCAGTTGCTTGCTGATTTATAGGTGAGAGGATTAATGGCAGAATCAATGGTGACAGAAAAATGAGTTCAAATGCATGTACATATACATAAGCTTTAAACTTTAGACAGTTTTACTAAACTTGTGAATTAAGACATAATTTGATGTGAAGTCAGCTTTTTAAATGCCATGAAGTATCTTCAAGTTATGTAGGAACTTAAGAAGAAAAGTACATGCAGAAAAATATATAAGGCTATAATCATTCTGATGATTTAGCAAATGAATAGTACCCAAGTTGGAAAACAGTAGCTGGAAAATGCAAGGTGTGATTACTGGGCTGATAGGGTGTTTCAAAGTACTATGTAATAATTTTGATATTTCACAACACAGTCTATTTTACATTCTAGATTTTCACAAAAGAAATAGCTTGGTACATTTTTGGAGTGAAATTCATCCTCTCTCTTACCTTATTACAGGATTGTGGGCGACAGTACTATGAAACAAGATTATTCCTCCAGGAGCTTTTCTACAGAGATATGTATAAAAAATAATCTTAAAAATTATGGCCATGATTCAGATATATTTCCCATAAGAGAATTCTGAATGCTTTTACTTATTAGTTTGCTCGTTTATGCAGTACAGTCCATTTGGAAATAACTTTTTCAAGTTTCCCTACCTCAGATTAACCTAATACAAAGTTCTTGTATTCCAATGGTATGGAGGTGGAATACATTTGAACTGCTAGTATACTTCAGCTTGCCTAGAAATGTATGAGAAATCTGATGTATGGGAAAAGATAGTTTATGTTTGAAAAATATAAGCTATGCTAATTTTACCCCTGATGATTTCATCCTTATCTATGGAATATAAATATTGGGCCAAATTTAGAAATATGTGAGTAAAAATAATGGTTTGGTCATGTCACTATTTACCTCAAAAAGAAATATCTTTTAAATATCTAAGGAAGAGAGTAAGGAATCAAAATGATGTAATAGATAATCCTCAAAAAGAAGAAAGCCAGGCCAAAATGCAACTCCTTTTTCACTTTTGAAAAAATTTTTAGGGTAGGGGTGGGGCTACTGATTTTACTTTCTTTGAGATCTCATCATTGAAGAGATTCTTTCAACAACTGCTTTAAAACCTAAGACTGTTCATTCATAATTTAAATGTCTTAAAATTCATGTGATTCAGAGCCTGGAGTTAAGGTTAATTCACCATCTTCTGCAAGAGGTAAGTGATTAACTTTGTTTTACCTCACTTACCAAATTATATACGTACATATCATGGCCAATATCAAGAAAAATATGATCAGCATTAGTCTCTCTTTTTTATTCTGACTCAGTATAAATAAAACTTAACTTTTAATTCCATAGCTTACTAGTAGTTCTGTTATTTTCTTTTTTAAATATTATGCATCTTTCTGACTGTTTTATAAATTAACATAAATATGTATATTTTTGCTCACCAATATTCATCTTATCATACCTATCATAATCTTATACATAGGCTAATGTAAAAATCAATAAATTAACTTTTGAGAAGAACCCATAATACAAATAGTGAATAATGTTTATTATGGAAATGTATGTAGTATTCTTAACAATAGCCTGAAATATTAGCTATTTTTCCCATTTATTAACTTTAGATGCCCAGAAATTTGCTTTCTAGCAATTAATAAAGTCCACATATGCAAATAATAAATACACATTAAGTTGAATATGAATAAGAAGATTATAGAAAATTATATTTTCATATGATTTTCTGCAAGAGTAATAAGAAAGTTGCTCAAGATGTATGTTCTGGTTCCACAAATCTTTTTTACAGACTTTAATATCAACATATTATATATCATTTTATTAAAATTAAGGGAAACCTGTGCCTTGGTTTCACCAAATTTTCATAGATGAGGTAGTTTTATACGATTCATCAGGTTCAGCTCTAATGTCCTTTGAGAATGGAGTCCATAAATGCAGGGATGAAGTTAAATAAAATTACTCAAGACTGATAATGGAAGGTGGAAATGACAAGTTGGCTTTGATTCAACTTGACTCACATAATGAGATTCAACAATAACAGGTTTGAAGGTAGAAGTGAGACCTGGTGAAATTCTTATTACTACAATGTCAGCTTGATTGGTATACTCGTTATCTATGTATAAATAAAAGAGTTTTTGAGACCTACAGGGCTTGGCTTAGTGATCTAAGAATCCAAATTAGAATGCCTAGACTGCCTGGAGCCACAGGTTTAAATCCTGTCAACCAACCCTTTCCTCTCTGAGGCAGATAAACCGGGTTCGGAAAAGCCAGCTGGTTGTCAGTGGTGGAGTGGAGATCTCTCTGTGACACCTATTCTTTCAGGACATTAAAGATTCTGTTGTCTGTCTTATGCAATAGTTTGTCTTTGTACTTGCCACAGTGCCACAGTTCTGGGACCCAGACCACAAGATCAGGTGGGCCAACAAATACCTGATCCCAAAAGGGTATTTGCCATTTTAAAATAGTGTGTGTATGTGTGTGTGTAATTTAAAGGAATTAAGGATAAAATAAGTAATTTTGTATAAACTTCAGGAAGATGACCTTTGATAATTACATATTTACAAACTACTTTGATCATTCAGCTAAGAGTTAGAAAAGGAAAAATAAAACAACCAGTGGGAATCTTCAGTGGAACTTCAGGGTCAGAAGGCAAATGGAATTCAAGCAAATGCAAAAGCTATGGTTCTCAGGGGAGCTTTAATCACTCTGACATCTGTTAAGTGGCTAATGTAACCAGGCACATGCACCTCATTAAAGGTAGTCCTCAGTTATTTAGATGACAACATAATGGTCCAGAAATCATAAGAATTTAACTGGAGGACAGAAACATCTTTATTTACTTCTTTTGAAAATATGAAGGTGAGAACATGAATATAAGAAAATTTGACTTTTCTCACAAGAAAAGCAAGACTACCATAATAGTGAAATAGCACACTGTTCATTTTCAAGAGTCTCAAGGGAAGTGACCTGGCAACTTTATTTAAACAGTAATTTAGGTTTTCAAGATAATTAATAAAGAGTAAAGAGAACAAGAGTAGACAATCAATACATTTCTCACATAAGTTGATGAAAAGAAACCAAAATGTCCTTGAATAGTTCAACCAATAAAAATGATGAAGTAGATATTAACTTTTCTTTTTTTGTCAGAAATGATGATTACATCTGATTCAATTTTTTTCTACATGATTTTTATCATTTTTGTTAGCCAAAATAAGCAGCAGTTTTAAAAGTTCTTAAATAAAAAAAGTGTTAACTACGTACCATAGGATTAGAAACTTATGTACTGAGTTTACTGAAAGCATGAGAAGGGTAATAGGCCACATGAATATTATCCACCTGCTTTGAAAAAAATGAAGCATCATTGCAATGAACAAAATCCACAGAAAATATTATTTTTAAGGGCAATGTCTCATATTTATTTATACTTTGGCCATTACAGAATTCTTTGGTTAAGTATAAGTTGCCTCCAGAAATTAAAAATAAAAAGTTTGTATGCCTCTCTCAGCTGTAGATGAGGACAGAACACACAGATAAAGGTACTTTTTTAGAAGAATATCTGCAAGGAAGAATCAACTAAATCTTTTCTTGAAGCCTTATATACTCACCTAATGTCAAAGTATTTTAAAAAGAACGTGTTTATTTCAGAAATCAATAATTGTTTGTGATAGACAATTATTCCTTTATTCCCTAGAAAAAGGTTCAAAACATATAGCACAGCAGCTGCTCTCTCTGAATGCCGGAAAGAAGCCAGGAATCCAGGCTATAATTACATATAATGGACATCAATTTGCCTGTCGAGATTTATCAGTTTGCAATATCCCAGGAATTTGCAGGTGTTACAGTTTTGCCACAGTCAGCCATTGAAAGTAGTAGTTAACTGCCAAGACCACTGATTTCTTAACCAGAAAATTTCAAACAGGCCTCTGAGATATATCACTGAACAGATGACTTGTACTCATAAAAAGGTAGCCACCAGATTCCCAAGAAAATGAAGAACGTCACAACAGTTGCAACAGAAAATTCACTAAACCATAGATTCCAACAGAAGTGCTCAAAGGAATTCCAGTTTACAGTAAAGACATTGAGAGGTCATTTGTTCTATCCTTGCTGCCTGAAAAGAATAATTTGGTTATGGAAGCTATCTGGCATTTAGTCTTTTACACCGAATACTGCCTGCATTAACTTGTAAAAACCCCAAGGGCAAGGAGTAAGTTTTATACTGTGGAGACTATATTAATGGACCAAAATATATAGGTCTGATACAGGACAAGCTATTTTAATCTGAAATGTCTTAGAAATTTGGAAATGTATAATTGTGCCTATGCATTTTTAAATTTATAATAACTCCTAGGACTCTATCTTCCATATAGAAGTTAATTAAAGAGTGTTATTTAATAATAACATTAATTAAAATAATTAAAGTTTTAATTTATTTAATAATAATTTATTTAATAGTAAAAGAAGTTTTCTTCTAGGTTCAGAACTATGTCTTATCTACACAATTAGAAGAGTTTCTGCACTTCTGAGTGTTAACCTAGTGGCTAGTAGCATACAATGATTTATTTGGCATTGTTGTGTCACCCTAGTAACATGAAAAGATTAAGCTATGAATCTCTTATTACTGAAGTTTCAATAGGTACATGATGAAGCATGAAACTATTTAAATTGCCCTAATCTCATTGGAATCTCATAATAATTTTTTAAAAATTTACATTCAGTATAAAGATAAAATTTTGTTATTACCCTATAAATATAGCCTGGACTAAAATCTTCAATGTGGTTGAGCAAAAAAATGGCAAAGATTTTCCAGTTTTTGGTAAAATGAACTTAGCTATATTTATATAATATTTAAGTGGTTATGCAAAATTGGAAAAATAATTTACAGATTATTTCTCCTACTCAAAACTAAATATCATTTAACAGTCTAACTTTAATTATTATTATACTACTGAAATATTAGGTACAGCTAAGCAAAACAAGCCAGGCAGTGAAAGACAAATACCATATGATCTCACCTTTAACAGGAACCTAAACAACAAAACAAAGAAACAAGCAAAATATAACCAAAGACACTGAAATAGAGGACAGGCTGACAGTGACCACAGGGGAGAGAAGGGGGAATTTCAGGGGAGAATGGGAAGGGTTTACAGGAACAAATTTAAAGGACACATAGACAAAAACTAGAGGGAGGGTGGTAATGGGAGGGAAGAGGGGAGGGTTGTGTAGGTGGGCTGGATTGGGAGTAAAAGGGAGAAAACTGTACTTGAACATGATTAAAATAAAAATTAAAAAAATTAATAGTTTGTTATGTCCCATTACATTTAAACCACTAATTAATCGAGTCACTTCTATTTATTAGTCAATCAATTTCAGTAGTGAAAAATAATTGGGTGGAACAATTAACTATTCAGTGCAGCTGGAACATTGAGAGCTGTCCAGTAACATTATGCAAATTTCATTGCATTCATAAAGTCACCTAAATAAGTACGTATTTTAGAGGGTCTCAACTACAATAAGATGTTTTTTTCATAAGAAGAGCCCATGTTCTGCTTTGGTTTCCATTAAATAAACGACTTAATTTTAAAGACATTTGCTCTACTGTGTATTTTAGGTTTTGATTCTCAAAATAGCTTACTGACATAAACTTTATAAACTCATGCTTGTTAGATGCTAATATTCCATGTTTGAAAATAAAATTAGCTAGTTTAGAAAAGCTGTTTAATTCTCTGTATTTGCTTGTATATGTATGTTTTATGGGGAGAAAAATAACTAATCTGCAATTTTCATTTAATAGAGTTGATAGTTTTAAATTGCCATTACTTAATGTCTAATTAATAAACAACTGCTTATTCAATATAATGATGAGGTAGTTTACCTTTTTCTTTTATAACATAAATATGCTACTATTTCAAGTTCACGTGTAGAAATACAGAATTCAGAGAAATGCAGCTTTTTGTTTATAATTTCACAGTCTCCAGTTTTACTTTCAAACATTTACTTGTATTCTGAATCCTTATTATGATTTTCTCACCCTTGTAATGGTTTTTAAGCTATTATTTTGGGGCTTCAAATCCTGCTTTCTCCACATGGCTTTGGCTGTGACTCTGAGAAGCCCAATTCTATTCCCAGCTCTATTACCAGCTGGCTCCCTGTTAAGTTTTACTGGAGGGTAATGGTAAGTGTGGAAGGAGAAAGGACTCACTCTTCCTGTTTGCTTCCTGTTTCTTCTGTCAGCATGGCTCCAGCAATAGTTCTTTACCCTGGCAGTTGAAGCTATTTTGCAATTGTTCCCCACACTTACAGGCCTAGCCTCACTCTGTCCTTTCAGAAATACCTTCAGCTAATGGCTGGCACCCTTATTGTCCAAGATCTGAGTCTCAGGTGCAGAGAGGCCCTCATCTGACCTTCTAAGGTACCAGCCCCAGCTGAGCACTGCTCTCTCCTCAGAGAGCTGGGTCCCTCCCCGAAAACAGAACCCCTCCTTCAAATTCTAGACTGTGGTCCAATCTCAACCTCTTTCTTTTGTCTCCCCAGCCGTACCGACAAAAATTGCTTCCTTCAGTTACTGTGTCTGTGATATCTCGATATTCTCCATTTGCCTTTTCACTTTTCAGTACCTGCAAACAATTTCTTATTTTAAATGGTTTCACTGTTAAAATATGTGGTGTTTATTTTACTGGCCAGACCCTGATTGAACCCTCACTAATTATGACCATTTTTTATCTTTCATATGTGACAATGTAAAGAGTAAAATTTAAAGTAAACTCTAAACAGTTTTTAAAGACCATTATTTAATTTAAAGTCTATCGTCATGTTTTATTTCATTTTTTTGGCTACATTATATCTAATTTGGAATCAAGTAATTGTAGAAACGTAGAGCTAGAATGGGTTTTATAGATCATCTGGCCCAGTGCTAGTGTGGAAAAGTACCTGAAGTCAGAGTGTTCTTTGGAGATTTTCATACCCATAAAAACACCTATCAAATAATGACATGTTTGATCTCTCATATGAACTGAAAACACTTTACCAACAGAAATATGATGATAAACCTTATAACTGTGCAAAATAAATTATATTTTAAGGTACAGAAAAGATAGGATTGTTAGTACAACATGATCTGCCATTTCTAATTATTTCCATTAATATTACATACTGACTCATATGTGATATGGTTTGCTGATATTAAGTAGCTGGTAATATAGTAAAAGTATAAGAACCACTCTTGAGAAAAAAATCATAAAGTTAAGAAAAATGTATGCATTATTCAATTGTAGTGCTGGAATAATCCAGTAGTACTTCAATCCACTAGTGCTTCAATCCAGTTCCTGGAGCTGAAGAGTGTTTGAGAGACTTAGTCTAATACTCTCATTTTATAAATGACCTTTACTTCAAATAATATATAGTCACTAAATTATATAATCAAAATCTTCTGATGAAACAAAGCTACTTCTTATGCTATAAATATTTATTGCTAGGATGGAATGTGATTAAATTATTTTTTCTTCTCATTTTGGATTATTTTAAAAAGTCACTTAGGATTTTAGGACTAAGTCTGGGTAGAAAGCGAGCAGCATGCAGAAAATATAGCTCACAATTTATAAGCAATTTGGAAAAGAATACATTGTGTCTGAGTTAAAATCAAACAAGTCGGCTTACTTTGCAGGATTCTTTTCTGAACAATGTGAAAGCCCATGATAAGGCAATGAAAAAAATTTTAGAACAATTTAGAAAATCTCAACAACATAAATGCCAATAGAGTAAGGCTGAGTTAGTTTAATTTTCACAGGTACATATTTAAGAGAGTTTACTCTTGATTGGTAAACAAATTCAAATTTACAACCTTAATTTTTAAAAGTGATAAATACTTTTCATCTACCTTACCTCATTTGATTCATGATGCCAGTTAAGGGAGCATGGGCAGGGGCCTTGTCTCCTCATTTCCATGAGGATGGCAGAGGTCCCCTGTATCTGGAGAGCCAGACTCTGGTTCAGTGTCAGGTCAATCTCCCAATTAATTCTCCTTATTCTTTATCCTTGTAGCTTTTTCAAGGCACCTCTAACATAGCATAGATCTAAATCTTATATATTTGTGATGCTTTAAGGACAAAAGTTGTATCTTCCTTTCAATATCTCGTTTCTAGAAAACAGTATTGAAAAACAGAAAAATGTTAACAATGTTAGTATGATATATGAATTAAAATATGATCTGTATGCTATAATTCTTTAAAATAAGTCTTATCCATTAAAATTATATTAGCAAGACATGACAAGTTGTTATCTGCATTTCTCATCGTGACCAATACAGCTTTAAGGAAAAATCCTATTCTTCCCATTTGTTGCAATAGAACTAATATCGAGCACAAGGAAAAGAGTGGGGAGGAGAAAGAGGTGCAGCAGGAAGAGAAGGACCTGTCAATGGTAAGGCTTCTGTCTCTTCCACACATTTGACTGTTGTTGCTCGCAGGCTTTATTCTCCACAATCAGATATACAAGACTGATGGTTGCCCTCAATATGAGTGACTTTCAAAAGATTTACCCCAAAACATTAGCATTGTTTTTGTCTATAACTATAGAATAAACATTTATTCAATTAAACAGAGCATCAGGCTTCAGTTATCAGATGGAAGAAAAAATAAGAATCATTAAGGCTACCTACTTACAAGACAAATGTGACTAATCCCTAAACAGTAACTGGCAGGCAGTGACCAAACGGGCTTTCCTTCTCTCTCCTAATTTGCTGACACCTGGATTCCTACTTCTTTAAGGAGATGGAGTTCTAAGACATAGTTCTTTCAACCTGGGAGTTGATGAAACAGGAAATCGGGCACCTGTTGTGGCCAACCATGAACCCCTGGGTGTATCCTCTCAATGAAGACTTCCATCTTTCCCAAACCAATTTCCCTCTACTTCTCTGCCTACACCAAGTGAATATCTTATGTGTTAAATACTCACACTATTTGTAACTTAAAACATATTTTCAACAACTCTTTAGTTTCCAGCGTACCGAAGTATATGTTAATTGAATGATCATGATTAATTTGTTTTATTGTTATTAAAATGCAGCTTCTTCTTGAATAGGCAGTCATGTATTATTATGAATATTAATAAGTTGTTTTTATAAGTGCATCTGACATTCTTACAATAGTATAAAAAACACATCAGGTAATTCAATGAGGTCGACTTGATATGAATATGTTATCTAGATATCAGTAGACCAAGCCATAATGTTTGAAAGAGAGAAGCCAGTCAGATTTATGAGCCCAAAATAATATCTGAACTTTACATTTTAAATTGCCACCACAGAGATTTAAATGTCTGAAAGTGTATGAATGTGAAGTAACCCCTATAGACAGAAATCGTATCTTATTTTCAGATACACCCCACTACTTTCCTAAGCCCCACACATAGTGATATACAAACAGCAAATTCTCCACCAATATCAATAATGTAGTTTAAACAGCATATAAAAATGACCAAGGCATATCAGTGTATTCTGAACTGAAGAAAAGAACTAATTTTACCTAGAAGAAGGCAGAAAAAAGGAATGGATATTTTCATTTATTACAAGTGCGCTTGCATGAGAGAGGGAGAGGGAGAGAATGAGAATAGAAGGAGATTAATAGTTTGAAAGACTAAATAATACTTCAACAAAATTAAAAATTTGTGCTTATCATGCAAAATATAAAGTCCTGTCAAATAAATTATGAAATTACACATTTTTAATTTCTTTGTTTAAGCTTTAACTAGGCAAAGTAATAGTGTGCACAGGAAACCGGTTAATTGCCATTCTGTATGATCGATTCCTGCCATCTTTGCTTCCCAGCCCAAATGAAAATGCTGGCTAAGTGCTTGACAAGGCTTTTGTGGTACAGGTTTGCCACGTAGTATGATACTGTATCACACACAGGTTGTGCATTTTGGATGATACATTTGCTAAATTAAATCAAGATGTTTGTTACCAGCAAGCATAGTGCCCCTTGACAGGTCTCCAGATTCAGGTGCTTACAAAAACAAATCTGAGAAGCAACATTAATTTTAAATCCTCTGAGCTTCAAACAGCAATTGCAAGTTTTGGAAATACTTCAAACTTCATAGGATTACAGAATGGAAAGTGATCAGGGTTCTGGGTGTGGGTCCTTTAGAAATATTTTCCAAATAGTTCTGCATTAGAAAATAGAATCCATGTGCTCCTATATACCTGAACGTGTTCCAAACAAAATCTAAATGTTTATATAATAGAATTCAAAATACAGTGATTTAATGGCTAGCCAGCACAAAGAACATCTGTAATACAACTGTCACATGATATTCAATTTACACACATCATTAAAAACAAAATATTGCAGTGAATTATTTTCACCGCTTCATAATGTACCAATATAATGCAAAATTTTTGATTGTTATTAAAAAATCTAGGGCATGTCACTGTTCAGAATCAAAGTTCATTTTCGAAAATGGAAAGAAAAGACAGAAATGCTTGTTTTGTTTATTTAATTGAAAAGGAATGGAGATGTAAAGAAACCTGCAAATTCAAAAATAGAAGAAAAACTAGTTCCTGAATCTTGGCTCTCCACTAAATAAATCAGTTTAGCTCTGGTGCAAACATGTGAATAAGACAAAATCCTTTCTAGTGGAAAGGAAGAAAGAAGAATATGCACACACTAAATAAGCAGGTAAATGTAAGAGAAGGAAGAAAAAAGCAGTTGATTGAGATAGAGCACAATGAAGTGCTAGGTTTGGGAACTGTGTTACAAAAATCAATTATGAAAAGCCCCTTTGAATGTACATTTCTGCTGAGAGGTTTAAGTTGAGAAGCCACCAGGCCTGAAATTGAGGAACCTGAGGAATATGACTAGAACTACAAGCGAAGGTAAAAATTTCAAATAACTATTTCATTGCTAAATTAACACAATCAGGAGTCATCCTTTGCCGTGAAAATCATATTGTCATATTGTGGAAGTTTCTTATTCTTAGGACGTACAATGTGAAGTGTGTATATGTGAAATGCTATAAAGTCCACAGTTGACTTTCAAATGGTTAAGCTAAATGAAATAAGCATATAAATAGAAAAAAGAGAAAATGGAAGAAAAAGTTAACCTCACAGCATGTTAAGAATCGATGATTTTAGGTGAAAAGTACTTGAATGTTTACTATACTATTTTAAAAAACAGGAATTAAATCTAACTACATGCTAACTGCCAATGATTACATTAAATTCTTGGGGTTTTCTTAGAGTAGATTTTCTTTTATGAAATTCTCCATGACAAAGTTCCATTTTAGAGCAAAAATAATACAAACAATTCCATGTCCAGCAACAACACATTTTACCATGTCCAGATAATAACATAGCAAATGCTTAAAATAAAGAAAGCCAGAATCATGAGTCTGCATAACATCTGAAGTCGGCTCAGTTGTGACCCTACTCTTCAACTGTTCTTCGCTGCTTTGTTTCTGTGTCTGGCGTACGCCTCAATTCCAGCCACAGGTCTCCCCTCTGTCCAGCCTCGCCAGTGCTTCAGGTGCAGTTCTGGCGTCTGCATTGTCTTACCTGCTTCTCCATTCTGTTTCTTACATACCATGGCTGTGTTTATTTTCTTCCACCATGACCTCTTAAAATTATTATTATTTATTGTATTTTTTCCATTACCATTTACCCCCCTTATACCCCCTTCCCTGCCGTAATCTCCACACTGTTGTTCCTTTACAGGAGTCCTTTTTCCTTTTTGCTCAAACCTCCACCCTCTCTCTAATCACTCCCCAAACCACCCTGGAGCTATCTGCTTGTTCCTTATCTCTCTTTTACTGGTTAGTTTAGTTTCTTCACCTTGACCTTTTTATCTCCTTTCATTCTACTTAGCATAGAATACAGGAGACTACAAAGTCTGGTTATCCTTTCCCAAAATAATTTCTTACAGAAACTTTCACTTTACTCTTTAGTCATCCTGAAGTCCTATGAAGTTCCTCTAAATTGCAAGATGTTTCACATTTGCATGACTTTGTTGAGACTGCTACTTTTATTTTAAATGCCCTACTCTACAAATCTGTATACTCTCTCTACTCATTACTCAAAATACTTTCAAGGGTGAGATATTTTCCAACAATCTCATCCCACTCCAGAACTAAGTGCCGATATCATAGTTCCAAAAATATTCAATAACCCTGTGTTATTTACAGGCGTCTCTCTCTTTTGGAATGAAACTTTTTTAAAATAGGGACCTTGCTAATTCATTAAAAATGCACAGCTCCAAGCCCCGCTGTGTGTCATAAGAGGGCCACTGAAAGAATGTTTGTTGAAACAATGAATGGATTAAATACGCACAACTAGATCTAGTCATCCTCAATATTATTGTTAAAATAGATTTTTGATTACTCTGAGAAATGCTTAAAATGCTTAAAATATATGACGTTTTTTCAAAAATATGTATCATCTAACGTGTTAATTGTTAAGTATAAAGAGATAAGAAAAAGTCCCTATCATCAACAAGGTCAAAGTCAAGAAGGAAAGACAGATGAATAAAAAATTATGATCTCACCTATAAGTGGAACCTAACCAATAAAACAAACAATGAGCAAAATAAAACCAGAGACATGGACATAAAGAACAAACTGACAGTGACCAGAGGAGAGGGGGAGGGGAATAATGAGGGAAAGAATAGGAAGGGACAAGCAATGGAACACAAATAGAGGACTCTGAGCACAGACAATGGGGGGAGGGGGTATTGTCTGTGGGAGTTTGGGAGACGGGGGAAAATAATTAACTTTATTTCCTTACTTTGTTGACAACTTTTGACCAGAAATCTTTTTTAAATTTGAGTGTGAAAAAATTATTTGGACTGGTAAGTGCTTTGATAAGATATTCAGAGGATGCTACAGCATCAAGGAGAACAGTACCTACCTTAGGCTAGAGTTAAGAGAGAAATAGGAATGACCGTCCCAGTGAGAAAATGGTACCCACCCTAAGACAAAATGCATAGGAATTACCCAAATGAAAAAGTGTTAGTAAGCTGACTTAAGCAGAAAATGATCTTATAAGAGTCCATCACAGGAAGATCTCCCTGGAAAACAATAAGAAGTTAGATAAGAAAACAGAAATATTGAAGATTGAAATGAATGCACTGGTGTTATTGAATGATATTTTGTTTATGAAAAATTTAGAAAATAGAATAGGAATAATTTTGTGTGTAGTTGTGAGAGTATAAGGAAGAAAATTTGAAAAGATTCTTTAGTTTCTGTCAAGTACAGTAAAGTATCTTTTTATTCCATTCAATGGCAAAAGGTGGGTTAGTTGGCAGGTATACGGGGGAAGACAGTTGGTTTGATTTGAACATGTTTAATCTTTAATGCCTGTGGACACTAAAAAGCTGTCTCCAATGCTCAGGAAATGATTTAGATTTGAAACACACATTTATGGACTCTGTGTGTGACTGATTGCTCACTCTGTGGTTGTGGATGACTTCACCAAGGGAGAGTACTAAAATGCTCAAAGAAAGGTCCCTGGAAAACTTCAACAGATAAGGAGTAAATGCCAGAAAATGATACTAAAACAGAGTGGCCACAGAGATAGAAGTAATACATTCAAAGAATAAACTAATTTCTAATTCAAGAGAAAAAAGAGATTTAAAGGGGTTATAGACCACAGTTTTGAACGTCCCAGTGGAACCACAAGCCATAAAGCAAGCTTGCCAAAATACTACTTAGATAATACCTTTATTCATTTTAAAGTTACGTTCAACTATATATTCTCATTTCTACAGTTGGTTAAGTAAATCATTATATTCTTGGTGTTATTGTTTTGTTTTTTTCTTAAGATTTTATCTAATTATTTTTAGAGAAAGAGAGAGCAACATCAATGTGTGGTTGCCTCTCAAGTGCCCCCTACTGGGGGCCTGGCCTGCAACCCAGGCATGTGCTTTGACTAGGAAAGGAACTGGAGACCCTTTGGTTTACAGGCCGGCACTCATTCCACTGAGCCACACTAGCCAGGGCTCTATTCTTGGTGTTATTGTTTTTTTTTTTTTTTAAAGATTTTATTTATTCATTTTTAGAGAGGGAAGGGAGGGAGAACGAGAGCGAGAGACAGAGAGAGAGAGAGAGAGAGACACACACATCCATGTGCGGTTGCTGGGGGTTCTGGCCTGCAACCCAGGAATGTACCCTGGCTGGGAATCGAACCTGGGACACTTTGATTCCGAGCCCGCGCTCAATCCACTGAGCTACGCCAGCCAGGGCTATTCTTGGTGTTATTGTTAATTAAGTGATACATTTTTATCTGAATTTAGTCATTAAACTACCTAGTGTTCAGAGTGATACATAGAAAAGTATTCACCAAATAGTTACTAGAAAGTTTGGTTTATTTTGGGTTTTTTTTTTTTTTTTGGATGTTTGCCCATTAGTCGGATTTGTAGTTTTGATTTTTAACATTTATGTGTTCCTTAAATATACCTCCCATATGCACAAATATTACAAAGAAGAAAACTGTGAAAGCAAGTGTTTTATAAAGATATATAAAAATAGGAAATATAGCATTTAAGGTATTCTTTTATAATATAAACACAAATTCAATATAAAAATGATGTTTGGTGGTTGTCTCATTTATAGGAAGTGTTGGATAGTTTAGTATTCTAAACCAGATCATCTGTATTCCATATGGGATGCTATTAATGTAAAATTGAGATACAATTAACCTGCAATGAAATGCACAGATCTTAGTTATTTAATTCAAAAGCTTGATAAATCCCTGAATCCATGAAACCAAAATATTGAAATTACCAAGTCCCTAGAAAGTCCTTTTATGGCATTATCACTATCACTATGATCACAGATTAGTTCTTTTCCTGTACCTGGATTTAGATAAATGAAATTACTTTTTACTCATTTGTGTCTGGCTTTATTTTCTTACATAATATTTTGAGATCCTTCCCTGTTGCTGAGTATTTAGTATTTTTTTAAACTTCAGATTATATTAGATGATATGGCTATACCCCATTTGTTTATCTTTGGTAGAGGAATATTTGAGTCGTTTCTAATTTCTGGTACTATTAATAAAGCTACTATAAACTTGCTTGTATAAGATTTTGTGTGGATATGTTTTCATCCCTTTTGGGTAAATACCAAAAGTTGAATTGCTATGTTATATGGTAGCTGTTTGTTCAATTTGAGAAGGAACTTGCTATCAGTTCTCCAAGTACTTGACAAGTTTACATTCTCAACAGCAATACATGAGTTACCTGAATTCTCATCAACATTGGTGTTGTCAGTCATTTTGTTTGTCATTCTACCCAGTTTGAAGTGGTATTACATTGTGATTTTAATATTTGTTTCCCCGATGACTAATAATTCTAAACATCTTATGTGCTTATTACTCATTTATATCTCCTGTTAGTAAATTATCTATTCAAGTCATTGAACATTTTGGAGATTGTTAAACTCTTTATTATTAATTTGTGGGAGTTCTTTATATATTATGGATATAGTTTCTTTGTCTGATATATATGACTATTTTTCCCCAGTTTGTCCTTTGTTTACTTATTTTCTTCATGGCATCTTTTGATGACTAGAAAAACTTTAATTTTAATAAATTCCATTGTATTACATTTTCATTTATAGTGTGTGCTTTTTTGTGTCTTTAACCTTAACTTAATCTTAACCTGAAATTGTGAAGATATCCTCCTGTGTTTCTTTTAGTTTTATGGTTCTGATTTTTATGTTTAGATCACTAACCCACCATAAATTAATTTTGGGAGAGACTGTAATAGTTACTTTTCTCTATATAAATATCTGTTTGTTCCATCAGCATTTGCCAAAGACACTGTCTTTTTCCATTTAATTTTCTCCACATTGTTTATAAAAACAGTTAACCCTCTATATGCAAATTTACTTCTGAATTCTTTATTCTGTTCCATTGATATATTTGCTTACCTATATATCAATACCACACTCCTTGATATTGTAGCTTTATAGCAAGCCTTAAATGCAGGTACTATAATTTATAATTATTCTTTGTATAAAAGGAATTTGCACTTCTTTTTCATGATGTGGCTATTCTAAATTACTTTCACCTCTATATAAATTTTAGAATGATCTTGTCTATTTCCTCAAAGAAGTCTACTAGAATTTTGATAAGGACAATGACTGAATCTGTGTATCATTTTAGAGAGAATGGCTATGCTATTAATATAGAGTTTCTCAATCTAGGACTATGGCTTACCTATGCTGTTATTTAGACTTTTAATTTAATTTACAGTGTCTTATTGGTGTCAGTATAGAAGTTTTACTTATCTTTCATTACAGTTCATTTTTACTCATCAGATATTACTTTGTGCTATGATTAAAGCATATTTAAAAATCATTCCAATTGTTTAATGTTGAAAACTATATATTTACCTTGCATCCTGTGAACTTTCTAAATTCATTTATTATTTATAATAATTTATAAATTCCTTTAGATTTTCTATGTAGAAATCATGACACCTATAATAAATGAGAATTTGTCTTCATTTCATACTTCTAATTCTTTTCAAGTTATAAGTAGAAAAAGTACTCTTGCAATTGCTTTATAGCCTGTGGGGAAATTTGATGCAGACACTGACCCACAGTGTTCATGTCATTATGGATGAAATGACACATTCACATGGATTACCGAATCCGGTGTAGGAAAAGGGACAGCATGGCTTTTCTCTCAAGGGGAGCAAAAGCCACAGCCTCCACCATGACAGGCCTTTATTTCTATCTCCCTGCATATTACATGATAGTCCTCATTTACTCTGCACAGGTTCCCTCTAGGTGGTTGCCTTTTACAGAAAACAAAGGAGCCAATGCTGTTAATCACATCACAGAAGGGGGGTATTTGCAAATGAAAAGGCAAAAGTCGTTGAACCTGTTACACTCATCCTTGGAAGGTTTAGCATGGATTTTAGGAAGTTACTTTGCAGTAAATGAATTTGTGGATAAACTCACTCTGTTATGATATTTAATTGGACTTATACATTGCTTTATCCAATTTTTAATATTTGGGTAAGGAGTTATATACATATATATTTATATGAAGCTTATTAGCTTATTATTTTTTGGTAATATCTTTGTCAAGTTCTAGTATCAGGGTTATGTTAGGCTCATAACATAAGATGAGAAGTAAGTACACTTATTTGTGAAGTCAATAACCAAAGTAATGGTGGTTAATCAAATAATAAACCCTTTTGAAAAGTACCTTTGTGAAAACTTCTAAAATTTTAATTCACAACATTTCAGAACCACGCTAATGAACTGGTATGCATTTTTTTTTCCAAAATTAAAGATTGAAATTAAAGGATCCCCCATTAACAAAACTGCAGTTGCAAAGGCTGAATCTTCACATGGCCCTCTGAATATGCATGTGGCAGACTGCCTTCATGGTAAAAATCTTATTAAGCAAAGTAGCATATTCTGAATTTTAAAACTCACTTGGAATTGCAGATTTGTTTGTGCCAAAGGGAGGCAGATACTTGGGGAGCATATGCTCACAAGTCAGTAAACCTCCACCACATGAGCAACAAAGGCAGCCTTCTAGTGTTAATTTGGAAGGAGACCTCCCAAATCTTGCTGTCCATGAGGTGAGAGGGAAATGACAGCTCTCTTGAACAGGAATAAGTTCATTTCAAGGAGTTGTTCGAAGGTTTATCTTGAATGTTGGCTGTTTTTATCATCTACATACCAGAGATACTGTAACATTAGAGAAAACATTAAAATTGCTCTTTGGGCCAGAAACTGCCTAATATTGTGAGTTAATTATTTAAAATAATAATCAGAGCACATTTGAGGCTTTTAAACAGGAAAATGTATTTAGGAGCATGGTCTGTTCTATTTCTTTTAAAAATGAAATGTATTAGCAATGACAGATGAAACAGACCCTGCGGAGATGTGCCAGAGGTGTGGCGACAGCCTGGGATTCACAATGGATGTATTGGTGCACCTTGGGAATCTGTTTCTTATACTCCACATTTTAAAGGCTAGTAATGCAGCATCATTCTTTATATTTTCCTAGATCTTATAAGGTGAATGTATTCCACCAAAAGTTTGAAGTGGAACAGCAGTTTATATAAATAATGGAATGCCAGAATTTCAAGTAAGGGAAATTTTCAGCAGGGACTGAATCATTTCTATTAGCAGGAACAAATGTATTATGGTTCTTTCTCCTCATTTATTTAATAACAAACATGACTGGTTTACTAAAAACATATACACTAAATTATTTTCCTGCTAATAAAACTCAGTCACTTCTCATAAAGTAGTGCTTTCAGATTTGACCCAGATTAGGTACACTTTTTGTAGTGCACAAAAGCTACAAATATGAATTAAGAGTGCAATATCACTTATAATTAGGATGATAGGATTAGACAATTCCTAATTAATAATCTGCTCTTAACTCATAATGTTAGGTAACTAGCTGTCATCCAGAATTACAGCATGGGGAGAAGAAAAGAGATGTATGTAAGAAATAAGTAGTGATAAGAGAGACTTCAGAAAAGACCAAATGTGACTAACGAGCAGAGAAAATATCTTTGGGATAAAAGGGAAAAGGTGATGAGGAGTGCCTACAAAAATGTAAGACATAGAAAAATTGTAGTATCTCCTTCTTTCACTTCTCTTTAAAGTTATATGGTATGAGTAATAAATTTTAAAATATCCATGGAGCTAATCTGGGAATATTTTCCATTTAGGATTTGGAGGAATTTGATCTGAAGATTCCAAAGTACATACTTGGAAACACATATCCAAAAGCTACCATGTCACAGGCACCCAGTGAGCAAGTGATGTGCTACACGTGTAAAACTGGTATTGAGGAAGCCAGTGTAAAAATACACAAAATAATAAACTTCTTTTAAAGGGCATGTCAATTTCTTTATGAGCATATTGACTTGTTCATTTTTTAGTGTGTCTGCATATAATTAACTATCTGTATGCATGAATGCAGTATCTAAGTATGCCTTCAACATTTCAAATATTCTTAAAATTTCCAATATGACTTAAAATGCAAATATAGACCATTTATGATAAAACAATTAGCACAGAGCACATTTACCAGAAATGTTTTATTGTGGGTTTTAAAAACACCTAAATGTCTATACTCCACTGTTATTTTTTATCATTATTAATGATCTAACCCACCCTATCCAGTAAGAAATTTGAAAAATTTTATCTATGGAAAAATATCATAGTAAATAGAACTAGATAATACATTATAAGAATAGCCAGCCCTGAACATATATAGAATGATGAACATATGATATAAATGAAGTTCAATAAACCCAAAGTAGCTTAGCTTTTACAATGGATATTATCATAATTTTTGTGAAGTCATATATATTATATTTTAAAGAAAATGCAGTTTATGTTTTCATTTCAAATTTATAGCAAACTCATTTAGCCCTTAAAAAGGGGTAAAAATACACAGAATAAACTAGTACAAACTGCATATAAACTATCTGACTTAAAACATGACTATTATCCCCCAAAAGGGAAAGAAAAACATTATTAAATTCCTTTCTCATTGTATTTGTCTCAATGCCCAACTATTTTAAATTGTTTATATTTATAAGTATATTTTATACTTCTAAGTGAATGCATACTTTTTAAAATTATAGATATATTCATATATACTTTTGTTTTTAAATAGTATAAAAATAACATATAGTATATTTTATAAATGGTAATTTTCTTGCTTTATTGTCCCTTTATGCACATGAAAGCCAGAACTGAGAAATATAAGTAATTTAATTATGGTAATAGCTATTGTTTAGTAAACTTCTTTTAAAGCCAAGTACATTTAAATATCACATGATTATTTGAAATTTTTTTATAAATTTCTTATTTATAAGAAAGGAAATGTAAATATGAGGTCTTCTCAGAAAGTATACAGGCTTGTGCCATGGAAAATAGAGACATTTATCAAAGAAGATATAATACACAAGAAATATTGTGTACAGAAAAGTGATGCCTCAGCCCCCTTCAAAGTAGGCACCTTGGACCCTCAAACAGTTCCCCCAATGACCATCAGCTGCCCCATCATATTTTCTTGAATCTCATTGATGGTCTTAAATCTCTTCCCTTTCAAGGTAATTTTAGTTTTGGGAAAAGCCAGATGTCACAGTTTGCCATATCTGGGCTGTAGTGGGGCTGAGTCACCTAGACGATCTGATGTTTTGCCAAAAACTTCTGCACAGTATGTGAGACATAAGCAGGCACATTGTCCTGATACAGCTGCCAATAATCAGTTGCCCATAGCTGCAGCCTTCTGAATCATACAAATATTTTCTGCAGAGGAATGTTCAGCTTAACACAAAATTTGATGCAGATTCGTTGCTCTACTTGCTCAGTCATTCTGAATGCCATGGCCACACGGTACACATACTTGCTCAATGGTGTCTACCATCCTCAAAGATTAGTACAGTGAAGTTGTCATTGTCTAGGCATGTGCACTCCAGTCCACTTTCCTTGGCTGCTAGGTTACATCAGTCTCATACAAACAACTCACATTATATTAACAATGTCTGGACTTTTTGCAAACTTCTCTATGTAACCTGACTAACATTCATAAAGCTACTACCTGTAAGAGCCCAGATACAAAACCATATCTAAGATCCAAAGTCATTGTTATTGTATTGTAATTTTATATTGCTTATTACCAGCTGCTCATATAATAAGGAATCAATAAATATTTCATCAAATTAAAAATCAGTTGATAAATAATATATAAATTAATATAAACTCAATTAATATTTTTAAATTTTTTGCACCCAACTAATATTCTCCTATTTTAAAAGCATTTTTTTTCTAAGGAGTTGGGAACAAGATGATGGTATAAGAGTATGCTGAACTTGCTTCTTCCCATGAAACCATTAAATATATACCAACACATATTTCCTCCTGTGAGACAACTGATAGCCAATTGAACTGTTTCTGCACAGCAAATGAGCAGGAAAGCGAGAGAAAATGCAGAGAAAAGGTTGGGAAACTGCGAGATCTCTGGGATCTGTGGAACTCTATGGGGGCCGAAGGTATTGGTGAGGACCATTGTTCACATTTTTCCTCCACTTAGATGATGTGGGTGGGAGGTCTTCTAAGTGCTCCAACCAACCTAAAAGGTTGTTGTAGTGGATTGCTGTCCATAGTGGACAACTAGGGCACTGCAGCTCATGCATTCACCACTGCCCCAACTGTAGCTAACTCCAACAGGACCAACAGGGCACCACAGCATGTGCACACTGGGCTGCCCTGCTCAGAGCTCATACCAGTCAAATAAGTCACCACAGAGCACACCTACAGGGACAAACTTCCTCAGGCTTGCTCCAACCCTGACCAGATATTTCCTCAGATACCACATGCTCCCACCCCAACTCTAGCAGGGTGGCCAAAACCACCCAGCATATAGTTTACACAGAAACTGCTTCTACAAAAGACCACTTTTTTTAATATTGAGAGAGATAGCTACCATATTTTTTGGACCATAAGATGCACCTAGGTTTTAGAGGAGGAAAATAGGAAAAAAACTTTGAAGCAAAATATGTGGTAAAATATTTAATAACATAAATAACATAATATTTCACCAATGTAAATGTAAACAGAACTCAACAGGAGCATTAACAATCATTATTCCTCCCAAATTTGGTGGGGGGAGTGGGTCATAGTCCCAAAACTATAGTCTTTTGTCCCATTCACCAGAACAAATATTGAAAGTCAAACAAAAAGAGAAGATAGAGGAATATGGTCCGAATGAAGGCATAAGAAAAAAAAATAAACCCTAATGAAATGATTATGAGTTATTTGCCTAATAAATTAGAATTCAATAATGGAAAAAATACAATAAAGATTAAATTTAAATTTAAATAATTAAATTAGACTACAAAGCAGAATTCAAAATAGCAATCATAAGGATGCTCATCAAACTTGAAGGAATAGGGGAACTCAATGAGAACTTCTACAAAGATGTAGCAAATATAGTAAAGAACCAAATAGAACAGAACTAAAGAAAACAATAACTGCAATGAAAAAGAAATTAGACTAGAGGGAATCAATAGCAGATTGGAAAATATAGAAGAACAGATTGGTGACCTGGAAGATATAACAGTGTGAAACACCTCATCAAAATTGCAAAAAGTAAAAAATAATAATGAGGACAGTTGAAGAGGCCTCTGGAGCAACATTAGGCACACTAGCATTCACATTATAGGAATCTCAGAAGGAGAAAAAGAGTAATTTTCAGAAACTTATTTGAAGGAATAATGGCTGAACTCTTTTCCAACCTGTGGAAGAAAACAGAAATCCAAGTCCAGGAAGCACAGAGTTTCCAACAAAATGGCCTGAAGAGATCCATATGAAGATATACTGCAATTAAAACTGCAAAAGTTAAAGATAAAGAGATAATCTTCAAGGAAGCAAGAGGTAAACAACTATGAGTTCAGCTAATTTCTCAGCAGAAGCATTACATCCAGAAAGAAATGGCAGGTCATATTTAAAGTGTTGAAAGAAAAGAAACTCCTTTGCTATCATTAAGTTTGAAGGAGAGACAAGGTATTCCCCAGGCAAGTAAAAACTGAATGAGTTCATCACCACTAAACTGGATTTAGGAATGTTAAAGCATCTCCTTTAAGTAGAAAAGAATAGGGTATAACCAGGAATTTAAAAAAAATATATGAATGAAAACTTGTTGGTAAAGCAAAATATATAATAAGATAAACAAAGCAGCCACTTATAAAGCTAGTATGAAGGTAACAAAACTATGTAACAAAATTAACTATGGTTACAGTAAGTAGTTCAGAGGTAGACAAAATGAAATAGCTGAAATAGGGCATCAAAAACATAAAGTGCACAAGAATAAATGTAGTGTTTATGCAAATATCTATCAATTTGCAACAGACTGCTATAAATATAGATTGAGATATATGAATTCAAAATCCTATAAAACATAAAAAAGAGAAAGGAACTCAAAGAAAACACTAAAGGAACCAGCAAACCACAGGGAAGACGTCAAGAGAAAAAGAAAAAACAGGAAAAAACTACAAAAACAACTAAAAAATGAACAAAATGGCAATATGTACATACCTGTCAATACTTTAAATGTAAACGGATTAAATACTCCAATCAAAAGACATAGGTTTGGTGAATGCATAAAATAATAAAATCCATTTACATGTTGCCTACATGAGACTCCCTTCAGGTTGAATGACACACACAGACTCAAAGTAAAGGAATGGAGAAAGTATTTCCCATGCAAATAGAAATGTAAAGAAAGCTGGAGTAGCAATACTTATATAAGATAAACTAGTCTTATATAATAAGACTATTTCATCCCCTTTATCAATCATCTTTATCAATAAGACTATATCAATCACTCTTGGAACAGGCTGTACAAAAGATACAAAGAAGGGCACTACATAATCATAAAGGAGTCAATTCAAGAAGTGGATATAACAATTGTAAATGTCTATACACACAACAAAGAAACACTTAAATATATAAAGCAAATATTAATCAATACAAGAGACAAACTGAAAGAAATGTGATAACAGGATGAGACTTTGATGTCTACATGAATGTCTTACATAAAAGACATTTATGTAATGTTTTAGATAAATGGCTTACAGACAAAAATTAATAAGAAAACAATTACCTTAATATATATTTATAGAATATCTCATCCAAAAACTACACAAAACACATATTTTTAAAGTGCACATGAAATATTCTACCAGATGGATTGCATATTAGGCCACAGAACAAGTTTCAATAAATCAAGAAGACTGAAATTATATCAATCACCTTTTTTTTACCACAAGGATATGAAATTAGATTTTAACTACAAGAAGAAAATTGGAAAAAATATACAAACAGGTAAAGCAAAAAAAAATTCTACTAGACAACCAATGGATTAAAAGGAAAATCAAATAGGCAAAAAAAAAAAAAACTTGAGACAAATAAAAATAAAGACACAGTTTTCCAAAATCCATGAGATTCAGAAAAAGCAGTTCTAAGAGAGAAGTTCATAGCTGTACAGGCCTACTCAAGGGACAAAAAAATACCCCAAATATACAACCATAACTATATGCTACAGGAACTAGATGAAGAAGAACAAACAAAACTCAAAGTAAGTAAAGGGACAGATTCATGTCACAAAATAAAAACCAGATAAAACAGAACTACTTTCTTTACACAGTATGATAAAATGAATTCAAAATAGATTAACACTAGCCAAGATGGAAGCATAAGTAGATAGATTTTGCCTCCTTGCACAACCAAAAGAGGAACAACCAATTTAAAAACATAAAACTACCAGAACTGCCAGAATATCAAACTGTATGGAAGTCCAACAACCAAGCAGTTAAAGAAATATTGATTCAGACTGGTATGAGGGGCAGAGATAAGCAGCTGACCAGAGAGGATGGGTGGCAAGGCAGTGGCTGGTGGTCCCACATTTGTGTGCTGATAACCTGGGAGGAATAACTTCAGAGTGAAATAGACTGCACAACCCAGGGTTCCAGAACAGGGAAATAAAGGCTCAAAACCTCTGGCTGTCAAAACATTCGGGGAAACTGCAAGGCGGGGAAAAACTACCCCCTAGCAAGGGAAGTGACTAAAAGTAGGACAAAAGCTGAGCAAGTGGCATTGTTCCCTCTCTGACCCATGCCCCACAAACAGCACCACAACACAGCAAAGAGGGTTGCCCCACTCTGGAGAATATATAAGACTCTGCCTGTTCTAATGTAATAAGTTCCCTGAGTCAGAAAAATATGGTCCAAATGAAAGAACAGATCAAAGCTCCAAAAATAGAACTAAGCAATGAAGAGATAGCCAACCTATCAGATTCAGAGTTCAAAACACTGGTAATCGGGATGCTCACAGAGATGGTTGAGCATGATTGCAAAATAGAGGAAAAAGTGAAGGGTAGGCAAAGTGAAATAAAAATATACAGGGAACTAACAGTGAAGGGAAGGAAACTGGGACTCAAATAAATGATTTGGAGCAGAAGAAAGAAGTAAACATTCAACCACAACAGAATGAAGAAATAGGATTTCAAAAAAATGAGGAGAGACTTAGGAACTTCTGGGACAACTTTAAACATTCCAACATCTGAATCATATGGTGCCAGAAGGAGAAAAGGAAGAGTGAGACATTAAAAACTGATTTGAAAAAATAATGAACTTCCCTAATCTGGCAAAGAAAATAGACTTTCAGGAAGCCCGGGAAGCTCAGACAGTCCCCAAAAAGTTGGACCGAAGGAAGCACACACCAAGTCACATCATACTTACATTAAACCAAGATTAAAGAGAAGGAAAAAATCTTAAAAGCAGCAAGAAAAAAGAAGACCCACTACAGTGGAGTTCCCATAAGACTATCAGCTTCTTTCTTAAAAGAAAACTTGCAGGTGAAAAGGGGCTGGAAAGAAGTATTCCAAGTCATGAAAGGCAAGGAAGGGCAGACAAAGAGTTTCCCAGATTACGTCAAGTTAAAGGAATTCATCATCACCAAGCCCTCATTTTATGAAATATTAAAGGGACTTATCTAAGGAAAAGAAGAAGATAAAAAACTATGAACAGTAAAATGACAACACACTCACAACTATCAATAACTGAACCTAAAAAAAAAAAAAAAAAAAACAAACAAAGCAAACAACTAGAACAGGAACAGAATCACAGAAATGGAGATCACATAAAGGGTTATCAGCTGGGAGGGGGAAAGGGAAGAATGGGGGAAAAAGTACAGGGAATAAAAAGCATAAATAGTAGATACAAAATAGATAGGGGGAGGTTAAGAATAGTGTAGGAAATGGAGAAGCAAAAGAACTTACATGTACAACCCATGGACATGAACTAAGAGGCAGGAATGCTGGTGGGGAGGAGTGCAGGTCAGAGGGGAATAAAGGAGAGGGAAAAAAAATGGGACAACTGCAATAGTATAATCAATAAAATATACTTTAAAAATACATAAAAATGGGCAAACAATTTAAGTGTAAGAACTGAAACCTTAAAATTCCAAGAAGGTCCCTGGCCAGTATGATTCAGTTGGTTGGAGCATGGTCCCACAGACAAAAGATTGCAGGTTTGGTTTCTGGTCAGGGTACATGCCTAGGTTTCATGTTCATTCCCCAGTCTGAGCACATATGAGAAACAACCAATTGATGCTTCTCTCCTTCACTGATATTTGTATCTCCCCATTCCTCTGTCTTTTCCTCTTTCTAAAAAGAAAAAAAAAATAGCAGTGAAAGAATGCCCTCAGGTGAGGAGTAAAAAATCTGAGAAGAATACAAAGAATACATAAGCAATAAACCTTTTGACATCACTGTTAGCAATATCTCTTTGCATAAGTCTCCTCAGGTAAGGGCAACAATAAACAAATGAAACTACATAAAACTAAAAAGCTGCTGCACAACAAAGAAAATCATGAACAAATGAAAAGACACCTTAGACTAAATGGGAGAAAATAGTTGTAAATTATATATCTAGTAAAGGGTTAATATACAAAGTCTGTAAGGAACTCACACAACTCAACATCTAAAACAATCTGATTAAAAATGGGTAGAAGCCATGAATTGAAATATCTCCAAAGAAGACATACAGAGAGTCACAGACATATGCAAAGATGCTTAACATCAAGGATATGCAAATCAAAGCAACAATGACATACCACTTCATAACTCTCAGAATGGCTATTATCAAAAAGTCAACACATAACATGTATTGGTGAGAATGTTGAGAAAGGGGATGCTCATACACTGCTAGTGGGATTGTAAACTGGTATAGCCACTATGGAATACTGCTATATGACTCAGCAATTCTACTTCTGGGTACTTACCCAAAGGAAGTGAAAACACTAATTCAAAAAGATATAGCACCCCTATGCTTATTGCAGCATTACTTATAATAGGCAAGGTATGGAAGCAGTATAAGTGTTCATAAACAGATGAATGGGCAGAAAAGATATGATGGAATATTACTCAGTAATAAAAAAGAATGAAATCATGCCATTTGTGACAATGTGGATGGACCTAGAGAGTATTATCCTAATTAAAATAAGTCAGATA